>NC_134485.1:315536123-315816123 GCF_040206685.1 Ascaphus truei
CAGGTAACCTCATAGGAGATATAGAAAAATAGGCATTTTTAAAATCAAAGTTAACTCCTTGGTTGCTGTATAATTATTAACATAACTGGGTAGGATAAAGGCATGACCGCGACATATTAATATATAATACCATTCAACAAACTCATTACCTTATTTGTAGGTGTCCATGGGTATTGTTCTACAACAGGCAATCTTTAGTGGACTTCGTAGAATATAGTTCCAAGGTAACACAGAAAGACCTGTAAAAAAACATGGAATAATTTAAGGATATATACAAAAGAGAACAACTAGCCGCTCAACCTTAATAAACTGTAATCAATTAGGTAGTACGTTTATGTGGTGTGCAGGGGGTAATGGGATTGGTAGATACAGAGTGATCCAAGAAGGATCGAAAAAGAGTCCCTGAAATTGCACTCATCCACAAAAATATATGTAGTAAGAGGGACAGATAGTCTGCTAATGATGTTGTATCTTAGCTGGTGTAGATGTTTTTTTGTGGATGAGTGCAATTTCGGGGAATCTTTTTCGATCCTTCTTGGATCACTCTGTATCTAATCATTTAAGGATTATAAGCTATCTGAAAAATGAAGACTGTTTATACAGAAAATTAAAAGGCGTAGTATAAAAACAAACTGATTTTCATCAGAAAAGAAAATCCCTTGTACTATCATTCAGAAATGGCTGAGAAGCTGGTGCCAACAGAATCAAATTCATTTGGCCAACAAAGGAAAGCTTAGAAAGCAACTGAATTTATTACCTTTCATAAAATCAGGCGTAGTATTTTTTTGCCTGGGTTGTGCAAGTAGGAAACTTTGATAAATATCCCCAACAGAATGTAAATACATAAATAAAGAATAATTGAGAGCAAATCAGATCACCTGGAAAGATAGGATAGTGTATAGATACGGCAGAAATAGGGACAGTTAAACCTAAAACTTCCAATTAGAAGGTTTACAAACACTGCCAATAACAATAGTTTAAAAACACTTGTACTCGCGTCATCTTATTAAAAGTAAAAAGCCAATAGCCAAGTTATTAACTCACTGAACACATCACTGCTTCTATTTTGGACGGCACCTTTAATGTGTTACTCTCATAGAAATTCAACCAAATAGCTTGGACTGTACAATAGAGAAAACAGTAACTTAGTAATGTAACATCTTTATAATAGCTTTGCAGCTTGCAGTTATAAAGCCAAATTTAGAAATGCACAACAACACATTCACGCATCATCTGGTGGTAGTTTCATAACCACATGAGATGAGAATAAGAGGTGGACAAAACCACTATTCAAGCCTTGCAAATATATTGCTAAACAGTGTTAAATGCAAACATCTTATTTAGGCCTTATTACAATATGCTGCGGCGCTGCTAGAAGTAAGCTCTGTTCCCTTCCACAGCATGGGACTAACGTCTTCTCCAGCATGGGGAAGATTGCTTCACACCACATTACAGAGGGGCAATAGCAAAAACTTTTACAACTTAAAAAAACATGTTGGAAACCAGTTTGCACATATTTGTGAATATTTGTGAATTTTGCCAATAATCTAATATAAAAAACCAAAAAAAAACCATGCATTTGTTTGGGCCTTGCAAATTGACAAATAGCCTTTCCTCGAACATTTCACCAATTCAATGATTTTTAGAGGTTTCCACAACTCTAAAGGGAACATTTTAGGGATTACAATGTTGTCATGACGAATTATAAAACTGACAATGGAGAACCCACAGGGATTGCCATATATTACCGCCCTCAAAAATAATCATTTTAGATAAACACTTTTTTGAAAGGTAAAAAAGTGTTGGGGGTTTTGATGGTGTAATATGTGACCAGGACAAACAAGGAAAGGTACAGTACATGCAATTTTAGATATTTAACTTTTATGGGTGAAACTTCTATTTAACTTATATTCCTATTGATGTCTCAAACATATTACAGGACTACAACATTTAGTTTAAGTGAATATATATATATATATACACACACACACACACAAAACAAACTGTAAGCACTCGTTCAAGATCCAATTAATAAAATATTATAATATTAATTCAAACCCAATGTAAGGTATATCATAAAGACAATATAGTGCTATAATAAAGATAATAGACAAAATATACTAATATAAACAAATGTGATGGTGCCCAATTAAATGTAAAAAAAATTAATAAAATATTGAATTAACAACAAATATATGAATGATGAGAATATAATCACAATCAAATTAAAAGACTACATAAATGTCAGTGAAAAAATTAAAATGTATCCGATGCCGTGACTTCTCCACAGCCTCTCAGAGGATGAACCAGATCCAGAATAAATCTAGCAGAAAAAGATATATATATATATATCAAATAAAAATATCGCTTATGAGCACATTCACATGTCTTAGACAGGTCTGCAAACCCTGCTTTTCACCATTATCACATAACATACAGTGCTTCCACTGCAGCAAGGTATTCTGGGAAATTACATGCAAATGAGCATGAGCATATATATATTGTGGTAGAGTCCAAGCAGAAGGGGCATCCAGGCTAGATTTCTACAGTATGCAAGCCGGGTGTTGCCCAGGAACAGTGGTCTGGCACACTTTTTTTTTTGTGTGGTGTAGCTCAAAAGGCCTCCGACCTCGATTTAGAAGATGGTGCCAAGTATTCTCGCCAGAATTGTAGTAACTGCAGCCATCTGTGCACAGAGGTTTCACGCATGGAAGTACCGGGAGGACAAGACTCCTCGTTCCCAAATGCTGTACCTCATTCATTTGGCACAAAAGTGGCTACTGCTAGAAGTCAACAGTCCCCCAGTGATGGATTGGCCTGCTGGATAGGGTCAGTGGGGAATCCATATAGTAGTTTCTCGTCAAAATAAAGGACTTTATTTCCCGGACTGGGAAAAACAGACTACAACATATTTTCTTCAGCAGTGCAAAGATTAGAATGAAGAACAGCATAAATCTGGAACATAAAATGCCATTTTCTGCCATGCTGGGTGTGAGTCCTATGCATTCCCAATCGTTAGAGCGGCCCGTCGCATGCCAGCGTTGGAAGCTCGGCGTGGGACAGAGTAAGGAAGAAGCCTGCAGCTGAGAGAGCTGGGGCCCGGCCGCGAGAGGACCGACAGCCGGACCTGGCTAGAGGTCGGGTCCAACTTGCAGCACTGGCCGGCTGGGCCCCTCGCAGCCACTGGGTCCGGGACACCTGTCCCGGCTGTCTCCCCCCCCTCCCCTGTTGGCTGCCCTGATCTTTGCTACTTCTATATAATAAAGCCTGATGCATATCAATCTTGGCTCTCATCAACAAGTAAATAAAGGATTTAAGCTATATAAAACACTGTATCCAGGACACCATTCAGGCAATTTCACTTAATACAATAATTGTGTCCATCCTTCCTACGACATGAAAGGATCCAAGGCACAACGGATTTCTTAGAAAAATTTATTATCAAAAATCAGCAGCTGATTTTTGATAATAAATTTTTCTAAGAAATCCGTAGAGTGCTGATTTTTGATAATAAATTTTTCTAAGAAATCCGTAGTGCCTTGGATCCTTTCATGCCTTAGTATAGGATTTTACAGAATTTCCCGGACCCAGGAGCACCGGTGATTAACCACAAGTATTTTGTTTTTCATTGTGTACTGTAGGTGTGCAGCACTGTTAATCATTTTGTCCTCCTTCCTACGAGCCATTACTATTCAGGGGATGCTAAGAACCAAAGGATAAGTGAAACATTAGCTTGACTATCTGGTCTCTCGTTCTACAGCTTAAACATACAGCACCAGCATCTGTAACTGGCCTTCTCTGATATGTACACTGCACACTGAAAAACCGCACCAAGCTATGTTCTATGTCACGACTAGCTAAACCGGGTCTATTTTCAGCAGTGGGTGCAGCAATATATAATGATTGGGCTACAGAGGAAAAAACTACAAGTACTATCCTCTCACTCACCGTGAAGTGTTAACAAAGAGGGAGAAGCTAAATCTGTGCTATCAATAGAAAGGATTTGACTCAAATATAATTTCCTTCCCCTCCTTTTCTTTCTCACCACTTGGTAGCAGGATTTTCCTCTACAAACAGCTACTAATTCGATACAACCTTGTGGATGCTTCATCTAATGCACTCAGTGTGACAAAGAAACAAAGTCATCTGGTTTTAGTACATTGTTTATTGTGTATTTTACTTCACTATTTGATGCCAGTCGGACATGAGTAATATCTTACAGTATATTCACAACTCTCGCCCTCTTTCCTTTTTTTCACTGGGGGTGGAGGAGTGTAGTTACAATAACATCACATTCCCTACTAGGGGGAAGGTCCTCCTTTTAACTTTTTTTTGTGTGGTTATTGGTATGGTCTGTTCTCAGAATATAGCTTTATATACATTTGTGGGAAAAAAGTTAGGTTTTAATGATTTACTAGTGGCCACTAGATATTGAGTGCACACAACAAGGGGCTATTTCTTTACCTCAACTTGGGTTTGTTGAGTGTTGATGTATTTTCCCTTAGTGCATCAAATTTAGGAAATTCCAGGAAGAGAGAGTACTGCATGATTTGTTGTTCAAAGCGTCAAATAGCAAGATGGTGAACAATCCATCAGCAGATAATTGTCAACCTCCAATTTACAACCCAGCAGAGTAAAGCCGCTTTCATGGATAGGTAGTAAGCAAAAACAGTGTCAATATCAGTTTTGCCATTAAGGCCTGTGATTCCAAACCAACTCCAACAGTACAGCAATCTGATTGAAATCAGGAAGGAATTCATTTTTTCCCCTTATGAGACATCATTGGATAGTGTTTCACTGGGGGTTTGTGTTCCTCTTCCTCTGGATCAAAATACAGTAAACAGAAATACAGGATAAGTATCTGTTGTCTAAATTTAGCACAGGTTGAACTCGATCGACATGTCTTTTTTCAACCTCATCAACTATGTAACTTTGTTACATTGCTCCCTATTTATGGCATCATTCACTGGATCTTCCAGAGGACCTAGCTTTGTTCGTGGTAACTAATTCTGAAGGCGAGATAATAACGTTTGAAAAAGGAAGATAATAAAGCAGACCTTCAATCCTCCCAAAATACATTTCTTTTGTATTGTATTGTATGTCTTTATTTATATAGTGCCATTAATGTACATAGCGCTTCACAGTAGTAATACATGTGGTAATCAAATAAATAACAGATAATATAAATAACATCATGGGAATAAGTGCTTTAGACATAAAAGTAACATTAAGGAAGAGGAGTCCCTGCCCCGAGGAGATTACAGGCTAATTTGACCATTTTTCTTTTACTGGCGTCAGCTGCTATTGAACTGATCTTAAATTATTTATCCAAACTAATAGTGGTGATTATAAAACCCCAAGTAAAGCCTTCCCATAGCACTCTCCTTACCTATTTATTTGGCTACCTGTTTAACCAAGGCTTCAGCTGGCTTAAGTTCATTCACGTCTTTCCCAACTCACGTATCCCTAATTCCAGCCTTAACAGGAACATTCTTTACTTTATTAAAACATTGCAAGGCAGAGTGCACACCTCCACAGAAAGAGCACTCAAAAGTTCTCAATATAAGCCCAGCAGAATCCCTGTTCCACAGGTAGGGGCTTGGGGGAGTGAGAGACGTTTTGGGAGAGTGGGGGAGACTTAATATCCTTATCTGCCTCAGCATATTGGCAAATCTAACAATTCCCACACATAAACATAACTGTAGATTTTGGCACCAGTTGGCTAAGTGATAAACCTATCTGCTTTTATCTTTCTTGGTGCAAATGCAGTCCCTGCCCCGAAGAGCTTACAATTTAAGTGCTATGTAGGAAGAACGTACAGAGACCGTAGGAAGGTGTTCTGGTAAGTACGTCTGCAAGGGGCCAAGGTCGATTTATGAAGTGTAGCCATGGAGCTACCCACATGCTTCGTCAAAGAGGTGGGTTTTAAGCTAGGTCTTAAAGGTGGATAGAGAGGGTGCTAGTCGGATATTGAGGGGAAGGGCATTCCAGAGGGGTGGGGCTGTCAGTGAGAAAAGTTTAAGGTGGGACAGGGCTTTAGATACAAAAGGCGAAGAGAGAAGACATCCTTGAGCATAATGCAAGAGTCAGGATTGTGTATAGCGAGAAATTAGGGCTGAGATGTTAGGAGGTGCAGAAGAGTGTATAGCCTTAAAAGTGGAATCTTGTGTATGATACAGGATTTGGTAGGAAGCTAGGAGAGGGATTTCATCAGGAGAGACTTCCGTATGAGAAGCTCCGTTTTTAACATTGTATTGTATTGTATTGTATGTCTTTATTTATATAGCGCCATTAATGTATATAGCGCTTCACAGTAGTAATACATGTGGTAATCGAATAAATAACAGATAATATAAATAACAGATCATGGGAATAAGTGCTTGAGACAAACATAACATTAAGGAAGAGGAGTCCCTGCCCCGAGGAGCTTACAATCTAATTGGTAGGTAGGGAGAACGTACAGAGACAGTAGGAGGGAGTTCTGGTAAGTGCGTCTGCAGGGGGCCAAGCTTTATGTATCATGTGTTCAGAATGTTCACAGTGCTATTCGTATGCTTCTTTAAGCAAGTGTGTCTTAAGGTGGGTCCTAAAGGTGGATAGAGAGGGTGCTAGTCGGGTACTGAGGGGAAGGGCATTCCAGAGGTGTGGGGCAGTCAGTGAAAAAGGTTTAAGGCGGGAGAGGGCTTTAGATAAAAAGGGGGTAGAAAGAAGACATCCTTGAGCAGAACGCAAAAGTCGGGGTGGTGCATAGCGAGAAATTAGGGCTGAGATGTAAGGAGGGGCAGAAGAGTGTAAAGCTTTAAAAGTGAGGAGAAGAATGGAGTGTGAGATGCGGGATTTGATTGGAAGCCAGGAGAGGGATTTCAGTAGGGGAGATGCTGAGACAGATCTAGGAAAGAGTAGAGTGATTCTGGCAGCAGCATTTAGGATAGATTGTAGGGGAGACAGGTGAGAGGCAGGAAGGCCGGACAGCAGGAGGTTACAGTAATCAAGACGGGAGAGAATGAGGGCCTGAGTCAGAGTTTTAGCAGTCGAGCAACAGAGGAAAGGGCGTATCTTTGTTATATTGCGGAGGAAAAAGCGACAAGTTTTAGAAATGTTTTGAATGTGAGGGGTGAATGTGAGAGAGGAGTCGAGTGTGACCCCTAGGCAGTGTGCTTGGGCTACTGAGTGGATGATCGTAGTTCCAACAGTAATGTGGAAGGAGGTAGTAAGGCCAGGTTTGGGAGGAAGTATGAGGAGCTCTGTTTTAGCCATGTTGAGTTTAAGGCGACGGAGGGCCATCCAGGATGATATAGCAGAGAGACATTCAGAAACTTTGGTCTGTATAGCAGGTGTAAGGTCAGGTGTTGAAAAGTATATTTGTGTGTCGTCAGCATAGAGGTGATATTTAAACCCAAAAGATGTTATTAGGTCACCTAGAGAGAGTGTGTACAGAGAAAAGAGAAGAGGTCCCAGGACAGAGCCCTGGGGTACCCCCACAGAGAGATCAATAGAGGAGGAGGAGGTGTTAGCAGAAGAGACACTGAAAGTACGATGGGAGAGGGAGGATGAGATCCAGGATAGAGCTTTGTTCCGAATACCAAGAGTATGGAGAATGTGAAGGAGAAGAGGGTGGTCCACGGTGTCAAATGCTGCAGAGAGGTCGAGTAATATGAGCAGAGTGTAATGACCTCTGTCTTTGGCAGCATGGAGGTCATCAGTTATTTTAGTGAGGGCTGTTTCCGTGGAGTGAGCAGTGCGGAAGCCAGATTGTAGAGGGTCTAGGAGAGAATAGGTGTTGAGAAAATGGAGCAAGCGAGAGAATACAAGACGTTCAAGGAGTTTAGAGGCAAAAGGCAGGAGGGAGACAGGTCGATAGTTAGAAAGACAGGTAGGGTCAAGCTTGCTGTTTTTGAGTAATGGTATGACTGTTGCATGTTTGAAGGAGGATGGAAAGGTTCCAGAGCAGAGGGAGGAGTTAAAAATGTGTGTGAGCGTAGGGATTATAGTAGGAGCAAGAGGTTTTAGGAGATGGGAGGGAATGGGGTCAAGAGGGCAAGTGGTAGAGGGAGAAGTGGCGATCAACAGCGACACATCCTCCTCTGAGACAGTGGAAAAAGAGTCAAGGAAGGCAGGAGGAGAGTTAGGAAGAGGTGTAGGATGGGAAGAAGAAACAGAGGGGATGTTCTGACGTATGGATTCCACCTTTTCCTTAAAATAGTCAGCAAAGTCCTGAGCGGAGATGGAGGAAGGAGAGGCAGCTGAGGGTGGTTTGAGTAGAGAGTCAAAGACAGAGAACAGTCGGCGTGGGTTAGACTTGTGCATGTTGATTAGTGCAGAAAAGTAGGCTTGTTTAGCTTGCGAGAGGGCAGAGTTGAAACAGGATAGCATAAATTTGAAGTGAAGGAAGTCTGCGAGAGTGTGAGACTTCCTCCAGAGGCGTTCAGAGGAACGAGTGGAGGAACGCAGCATGCGTGTGTGGGAATTTAGCCAGGGTCTAGGGTTAGAAGGGCGAGTGCGGCAGAGAGAAAGTGGGGCATGTAGATCAAGAGAGGAGGACAAGACAGAGTTGTCGTTCCTGACCAGGTTGTCGGGGTCTGTAGCAGAGCTGAGAGAGGAGAGGGAGGAGCGTAAAGTGGACTCAAAGTCAGGTAAGTGAATAGAGCGCAGGTTTCTGCAGAACCGGGGTGTAGATGGAGGTGGAGAAGGGGAGAAGCGAGATAGAAAGAATGAGATGAGATGATGGTCAGAGAGAGGAAAAGGGGAAATGGAGAAATCAGAGAGAGAAGTTCTTAGTGAAAACCAGGTCTAAGTAGTGGCCATCCTTGTGGGTGCTGGCTGCAGTCCACTGTTGAAGGCCAAAAGAAGAGGTTAGAGAAAGAAAGCGGGAAGCCCAAGGGAGAGAGGGGTCATCAATGTGGCAATTGAAGTCCCCAAGGAGAAGAACAGGGGAGTCTGAGGAGAGGAAGAAAGAGAGCCAGGATTCAAAGTGAGAGAGAAAGGCAGAAGCGGGATGAGTAGAGGAAGGTGGGCGATAGATGACCGCCACATGAACAGGGAGAGGAGAAAAAATCTGGACAGTGTGAGCCTCAAAGGAGGGAAAAGCAAGAGAGGGAGGAATAGGAAGGTTTCGGTAACGACAGAGAGAGGAGAGCAGGAGCCCCACGCCTCCACCCCTGCCATCAGTGCACGGAGTGTGGGAGAAGGAAAGGCCACCGTAGGAGAGGGCAGCTTCCAGAGCAGAGTCAGACTGAGTGAGCCAGGTCTCAGTTATAGCAAAGAAGCAGGGAGTGAGAGAGAAAGAAGTCATGCACAGAGAGGAACTTGTTAGAGAGGGAGCGAGCATTCCAAAGGGCACAGGAGAAAGGGAGAGAGGAGGGAGGGTGGCAGGGGATGGGTATGAGGTTGGAGGGGTTTACACCAGAAGGAGTAGAGGTTGTTAAGTTTGAGTCGGCAGAGGGCCATCAAGGAGGATATAGCCAAGATACATTCTGAGACATTTTGGTCTGTACAGCAAGTGTAAGGTTAACGGTTAAAAAGTACATTTGTGTGTCTTCATTGTAGAGGTGATATTTGAACCCAAGAGATGTAATAAGGTCACCTAGAAAGAGTATGTAAATAGAAAAGAGAAGAGGTCCCAGGACAGACCCCTTGGTACCCCCACAAAGAGATTGATAGACGAGGAGAAGGTGTTAACAAACAAGACACTGAAAGTTTCATGGGAGCAGTAAGAGAAGGTCCAGGATAGAGCTTTGATACGGATACTAAGAGTTGGGAGAATGTGAAGGAGAAAAGGTTAATCCACAGTATGTGTAAGTGTGTGTGTGTGTGTGTGTGTGTGTGTGTGTGTGTGTGTGTGTGTGTGTAGCTGGGTGAGGGGAGGGAGAGAGTAGAGAGAATGGAGGGAGTGAGAGAGGCTGGAGAGAGGAAGGATAAGGATGGGGCGAGAGGCTGGAGGGAGAGAGAATATGAGTGTTGTGGGAGGAGGGGGAATTGTGGGGGGGGAGAGAGAGGATGAGGAGAGAAGGGAGGGGATGTGGAGCGGGAGAGAAATAAACCAATAATACAGCATAATTGGGGACGCTATTATACAAATACCATTATATTTATTTATTTTTAAGTGATATCATTTGTTTTATGAAAATCTTTTTATTTTGTCTCGGTTTTTACTTTTGGGAATCTTGTCATTCTCTTCCAGTAGGTGGTACTATGCCCAGGACATACTTGAAAACGAGAGGTAACTCTCAATGTACAGTATTACTTCCTGGTAAAACATTTTATAAATAAAAATAAATAAATAAAAATAAATACTGGTTAAAGTAGTGCTGCTGTTCTTATTTCCACAAGGGCAAGGTCCTTTAAAAATTGGACAATTTATGTACTAAGAACAAAAAGAACCGAGCCTAGTTAAAATAGAATTTCAAACAATGCCCGAGGAGTTAAAACTGTATTAATTATTTGAGTGTATTTAAAAGAATCTGTATTCATTTAGGGTATAATAGCTGTCAGATAATACACTACCACAAGATGATGGAGCAAATGCTGACATTTTCAGGGTTGAACAGTCCAGTCAACGGAAACAGACAAGCATGAATTCTGACATTTTCCCTTCAAAATATTGTTTACCTTTTAAAATAACCTCACCTGCCATTTTCATTTAACTTTCCCTTTTCAGCTATAAACCGAGTCAGTGCCCTTCCAACTTAATTATCCTCTCAAACTCCCTTGAGATCTTGTTATAAAAACTTTCTGGGAAGAATAAATAACCCATTCTACCTACATACCAAAAGAACAGGATTCAATGCTGATTACATTTGAATTAATTAGGCAAGGACAGTTTGATACCAAAGAGTAAAATTTCCCACGTTTGTTTTATTTTTTTTATCTGAACCAGGCAACATATATTGAAATTGTTACCTAAAAAGCATTTACTATATTTTTAGAAAGATTTTTTTAAAAAGTAGGCCTGAACCTACATGGCAAAAAGAGAAAGAATACAACTTTTGGGAAACCCAAAACATGGGCTGCTTAGGATCTCATACTGTACCTAGCTGAGAAAAATGCTGCAATGATCCCAATGGTGCAGTTGTCTAGTCTGAGCGGTGCCGCGGGATAAAATGTTTTACCTCTGGTTTTCTACAAATTAGAGATTGAGTGGAGGATTCTGCAACGGAACCAGTGACCAAGATAAAAAGGAAATGTCATTTTGTACAACTTTTGTTTTCTTAGCCTAGATAAGTGGAAGTGCGCCTTAATGACACTATTTTTTATATACCTCTTGTCTGTAACTGCTTATGACGCATATGTTTGTTTGTGCATTATCTACATAATGGAATTCAGAGCCTACCTTAAAAAAAATAGATATATCTTTTATGGTAAAATATTTTTCATCAAATCAATTACACCTAGTGGACATTAGGGTCGCTTTACGATCCTATGATTCTTTTTTAAAAAGACTGGTGTACTATATTGAGAAGACAATTATCATAACTCTCCATGTAATAACCATATGCGCCAGTGTGATGGTTAACCTACCATTTCATTGTTGATCTCTACAGTACATTTAGTAGTCCCCGCTTAGTCTTTAACATTGTTCTATAGTGGTTTTAACCTTGGACTATGATTCTGCAATATTTCTTTATGGCAGTAATGCATGATATATGGCACATAGCTCTATGTTTGGCAATGGATAACTTGTGTTAATGGTGCACTCCCACTCAAGTTTAACTTTCAGCGGAACAGATCAGACAGAGAGACCACTTACAAATACTACCCTATCCCTGCACAATTACCCTCCCACCCAAAAAAAAAACAAATCTGAAAACCTGCTTAATTGCTACGGTATTAGTGAGACTCCGATTGCAGCGGTATTTTCACTCCCAGAATCCCCTGCTGGTCTATCATTTATTACATCTCCCTCTCAAGTGACACCATCTCACTGACACTATCAAAACGAGATCTTCATTGTATTCTGTTCTGTCATGTATTCTGTTCAGTATTATCCCAGACAGAAGGAGTTTTCGGGGTAGTTTTCCACTTCACATTGTTCAAGCAAGTTTAGGGTTTGACGGCGAGAATGTTGAGGAATGGTCTTTGGGCAATGTAAAGATGGCATGTTTATTAGAGAAGGCGGGGCTGCACTTTTAAATGAATATTTATAGCATTCCACAAACGTGAAATTTGTTTTGCGTAGCTGTGTTAGTATTTTATGTATTCACCTTAAACACTTTATTTAAATGGTATCCAATGATTGTTGAACAAGGATCTTCCGTAGTAAAGAGTTCTTATACAACCGGTGCTTAGCAGCACCACTTAGAAATTATATCTGAAAGGCCATAATATTACAGATAATAAACAAAGAAGGAAGCAAGCTTGATACGCTACTTGGATTCACTTAAAAGTCATCAACACAGCTGTATTGAGAAAGCAAAACGTCAACTGGTCAGATGACTAAAATATTTGATAACATTTACTAGCATATTTTGTTAGCATATAAAATGTCTGAATAATATGTAAATTATAAAAGGTATATTTTGACGTTACATATTTATAAATGCAAAGCATATAAAGAAAGTGTTTAATGTATTCAATTAGAGATGGCTCAGCACAAGATGCAAGATGAATAACTAGATGGTAATTAATGCTTGCACAACCAAATCTTTGCAATGGCTGAATGATTTTTACTGTAATGGGCAGACGTTTGACAAAATCTAGTCATTTGGGGGATTCTGGCCTCAGGAACAAAAGTGATTCAATTTATTTGCGGATTACTCCTTTTATGTGTCTAGCCCGAAAAAAAGATGTGCAAGAGAGAATGAGCTTTCTCAGGGATGGCTCCTTCCGATGGTTACAACAGGCAAATAATCCTTTGTATGTTTTTACCAGCCATAAAGAGACCACTGTAAATTATATAAGTTTTACAACTGCAGATACATTTTATATCTACTTTTTGTTTCTAGGAATCTAGTGGACAAAATATACTGTAAAACTGATCAGAATTTATTAATCCCTGCAAAAAAAAAGAAAAGGTCAAACCTAAAACTGCTAGGAAGACACTCAAATACTAATTAGCAGTCTATTTGTTTTCCCGCAAACTTGCACGTGAAATATTAATATGGATGAATGGGGAAAGTAAAAAAAAAAAAATCAGTCAACTTTTTTACACAACTGGGTTGATCATTATGTGGGACTGACATTGTAAAGCTAAAATATCTCTGAATTGCAGTACTTAAATATTGAACTTCAACACTTCACATAGTGGGTACAAAGGGACATAAACATAATAGTTTATGGAGATGGTGCTGTAAAATCACTCATCCACTAGCATTTAGTTGGATTAATTTATGTAACTCAGGAAACATGAAATGGCCTAATATGATGTGACACATAATGAACCAGAAGCAATCTATAGAACAGGGCAGGGTGCATCAATCTATGTTTAAAGTAAAGATATTTGCATAATGCTACATAATTTCAATATGTTTAAGCCTACAGTATTGAATTGTTTTAGATTGAACTACCGGATCAAACTTCAAACACAAATACCCTGTATCACATAGAGGAGATCAACTAGAAGATATTATAGAACCATACAACAGTACCTTCCGTGGGATTTTTGTATCCATCATTAACAAGCCCCTCTAATCCAAAGGATTGTGTACTGTGCATGTGCAGGCTACTGTAATGATTGACTGGGCACCACTGCGAGTTCTTCAGGAGTAAATGTAAGACTGGGCGTTATTCATTGCGATAGTAGCAATCAGGTATATATATATATATATATATATATATATATATATATATATATATATATATATATATATATATATATATATATATATATACGGTGGTTGACAAATCACCAAAAAATCTTCTCGCCACACAAAAAAATCTACTCGCCACCTAGTACCAAACGTGTGCTGCTTGGGCCAATATTTACTCGCCCGGGGGTTAAATCCACTCGCTATATATATATATATATATATATATATATATATATATATATATATATATATATATATATATATATATATATATTGTTCTTGGTTGTTTAACCATACAGAAATGATCAACATTAAAAATAAATAACTGGGGACTGCCATGATGCCACCTTATTGATGTATATTATAGTACAGGAAGTTCCAGGTAATGATACCAGTTTTAACCGCACTGCAGTTCACACATAGCAGTCCTAATTATTTTATCCCATAGGCACTGCATACAAGACACGCACCCCACGCCCACAGTCATTGTTTTATTGTCTTTTCTCTATGCAGTTGAGGAAATACAAAAGGACAGTATAAAATTAGTAGTGTAGGACCTGCTGACAGGGTCATTCTTGACATGGTTGCAGGCTTCATATGTTTTGGCCAAAGGTTTGAACTAAATGAGCAATATTTATAGGAATAAAAATATAGAAATTAATTAAAACATTTGTCATATTGGATGTACATTGAGGCTTCTTTATTTACTATTGTATATTTCGGGTCACTTTCCTATTAGCACTCCAGTTGTCAAAAATATATACTGTACATATACATGAAATAGTGGGTTTGGATTTCATGTTTGCCAAGACTGTATACACATTGATATTAGTGCAGGAAGTTTGTTACTTTGTGGTGGCAGAGGGGAAAACAGTAGGTTATCACAATCCTAGAGACCCAGGATCACAAACACGTTGACTATTAGACTTCAGTTTTACAAGAAACTTAATCAGGAGTATAAGTGCATTTTGTTGTTGTTACCATTTCATTACATTCCCTCCTCTCTGCCTCTAAACTCATTGTTCAATGAAGTCATGTGAGTATAGGTCCTGTTGACTACTCCATGTTTCAATAAAGTATTCTTTTTTACAGTATTATGCTATGGAGCTGGCGCTTCTCTTCTTTTGTTTTTTGTAGGTGTTTGAGATCGGGCAAGATCACAGAAAGAAGCTTGTCCTCCTCCATACAGACTGTTCTCTGAACTGGACTTTCCATCAGTTTTATTCACGTGATTGGTTTTATATTATTATTGTTGTGTTTGCACTGCACTCACTTTATTGAATTCATTTAATAGCACCATCACTCACATTACACTTACACTCATTGGCTCTACTCTTTGTTTGTGTTAGTTATACATTGATATTAGTGCAGGAAGTTTGTTACTTTGTGGTGGCAGAGGGAAAAAACAGTAGGTTATCACAATCCTAGAGACCCAGGATCACTAACACATTGACTATTAGACTTCAGTTTTACAACTTAATCAGGAGTATAAGTGCATTTTGTTGTTGTTACCATTTCATTACATTCCCTCCTCTCTGCCGCTAAACTCATTGTTCAATGAAGCTGTTAATGTAAAGCCAACAGTGTCTTAACTTCCATTTCACTGGATGGAAGTGTATACATCGATTACTATGCATTAGCCACATGGCATCTTATTGTATAGGGCCCTATGAGACCTCACTAGTTTAGTGTACTTCTTGGTAGGTTACTTTACCTTGTTGTGCCTCGCATACTAAAATCAGATTGCAGGTTCTATGGGTATGTTTGTATTCTTATTTTAGCACATTTAAATACATAAATATAATATTGTTCTGAGCTTCTTAAGATTGTATGTGTCTAAGGCTGGGGTCATGGTGCCGCAGACCGGCATGCTGAGCGAACACACTGCCTTAAGCCTTAGGAAGATACAATGTACAGATGTGGCCCAATCTATGTTTGCCATAGTCAGGGATTGCCATGAAAGAGAATGCAGCAATCCCCAGCTGTGGGAAGTACAGCCCGTTCACAAACATGGGGCTAGCTCCTCAGAAGTCCGTTAAATGTTTTATTGTGATGTTATGCCCAATTAAAGTATTAATAGTTGTAACGTTTATCCACAAGCATTAATTAGCGTTGTCATGCCCTGGCGTTAACCAGAAAAATATTGGATCACTAACTTAACGGATGTCTGGCTTACTCATATGCAAATCATATGCTAATGAGTCGTTAACATAACAATGCAGATCCTCAGACCGCCATTCAAGTTAGCGCATGGAAATAATGGTACGATAATTAGGCCATATCAAAACCTGCCATTACACACATCCAGAATCATAGCGTTATTTCAGGGAATAGCATACAAATTAAAAGAGCAAGTCTTAAGTGCTACCAAAATGAAATGGTTCAGGGGCCATGGCTAAGAAACTATTCCTCCAAAGAGTGAATCTATTAAAAATTAGGATATCCTGGTATAACCTCTATGCTAGAGTATAATGTTCAGATATCTGCAATCATTGCAAAGAGATGCATGCAATAAGACCGCACACGACAGGAGTAAGAGGTGCCAAGGACAGATAGCCATTTGTCATTCAAATTTAGGAGCAAGACTAGTCTTGTTGCATCCGTCATAATAGCCGGAATCTAGTGATATGACTCACGTCTGTCTAAGTATTGGGGAAATTAAGTTATGAGCATTTATATATTGAGTCAAGATTTTAAACGCCATTTTAAAGCAGGATTTATTGTAAGTCGTAAAACCATCAACTTAGCACCTAATTTACGACAGGGTTGGGCTTATGTTGGTTTCAATGGGAAAAGAATGGAATATACAGTAGGGCTTGCCCATGAGTTATGAAATCAGAATTCAAAAGAGGTGTATTTTGGACCAAACACGTGAATTGTCATATTTGTACCTCTCTCAGGGAAAAACAATGACATGGTTAAGTACTCTATAGGGATTTCTGTTTAATGTTTTATCCTATTTTAAGAAACTATTCTGCATTTATTGTAATAGTATGTTCTTATAATCTTTTTTCTGTAATCTAAGCACTATATATATATATATATATATATATATAAAACAATTTTTTTATGTGATGCATTGGGGCTCGCAATGATCTGTTGCACGCTCTGGAGTATTTCCGTTTTCGGACACATTTTGCTACAACAGATTTTAGTGTGTTTAAGTGCATTGTTTTTCTATAATAAACAGGTGGTGGCAGTGAATAGACAAGATTGCAATAGAGTAAGGGGTTAATATTAACCAATTGAAAGTACCTTGCGCAGGAGAACGGGAGTTGGCTAGAGTAGCCATGTGTATTATCCCTGGTTGCATATATAAGTCATGCTCACTTGTGCGCTGTTCATGACGGATGGCATATGGGGATGGACTGAGGAGAGATATTGCTCGTTTGGGGAGCTTTGCGAAAGTGAATAGTGGGCCAGCTTGAGAGCTGTGTATTAACTCTTGCCGTATGCAGGTCACGTGCTCACAGGTGTGCCGTAATATATTATTGATCATATAAATGTCTGAAAACATCAACAGATGCAACTGATAAAGTGTCAGGTTTTTAGGGATTAAAGTGAATATAGGATAGGTTTGTCTGGCCTAATATGGTATATTGACCGTGATATGTATGGGTGTATAATAAAGTGTCTACATATAATAACAATAATTACTAAGAGACAGAAATAGTGAACAACACTTTTATTCACACAGTTAATTCACAGTGCGAAAATAAACTGAGAAAAAGTTAAAGAAAATATAAAAAAAAAACAATATTAACAAAAACTGTATATAGTTTATCGCCTCCTCTTTGTGGCTGAATTGCCAGGCTCACCAGGCCCCCTGGTGCAAGGCGTTTGTGACTCCAAAGGAAGGAGGAGGTGGAGTGGACTGCACAAAAAAGACCCCTGATGTGGGCAGGGACTCGCTTGATGCTGCTCGTGTGATTATCATGGAAGGGGCTCGCAGGCTCCCCATCCCCTGCTGCACTGCACATGTAAGCACATTCAATGTGGTGGTGATCTGCACCATACAGTTGATCATTGTACTGCTGTGCTGGCGCATCAGGTGGTTGCTGATACAGTGTTGGCGCTATGTGCTCCATCCGGGTCAGCTGCGCTGTTCTGCTGCGGAATCCTGCCCTCAGCATGCGCAGCAACTCCTACTGATGCGCTATAATTGCGCGTTCAGCCAGTATTGACTGTGGGTGCTGCAGGATGAGCAGCATGAGTTTTGAGCTAGGGCACCAACCTCCAACTCATCATGAGGAACCTCGGTTAGGATGACGGTGATTGTCACCTTAGCCTCCTACTCATCTGGCACTGCAGCCTTGGGCAAGGGCTGTCTGCTTGGTCCTCAAACCCCGCCCCCTCACCCCCACCCCCCACACATTATCATCAAATACAGTCGCATAGAACGTTGGTACCTGCCACCACATTAAGATACATTTGGTTTGCATAAACAGACATTTTCTTTTTAACATGTCTCTTTATTTAAAGACATTTTAGTAGGACAAAAAACAAAACAAAGGCCCTGATCCACAAACTGTTGCTACACTTTATGCTGGGGCCATGGTGCCTTCTCCCGTGCGGAGGCTTGCGGAGGCTGAGGGGAAGCGGGTGCTTTCCCTGGCCATGGTGGATGGGCCGTGGGGGGCATTCCTGGGGGCGTTCCTAGTGACGTCATGGAGCTGCTTCACCCTCATTGGGCGAACCGCTCACGTGACCTGTCTGTCGCGTTGAGAAATCAGTTTGAACTGATTTCTCACGCAACATGCGCACCCTCCTGCTTCCGCGCGGACCCGCCCAGCGTGCAGACGCCTCCGTACGGTCTGCAGTACCATGGCCCAAGCCTTAGAAGGCCTGTACTCCAATGCACATGAATGAGATCCGAGACATGCTACAGTTTATCACCCTTTTGTAGAGCAATGACATTTAGACTTACCTGTCATTTTCAAGTATGTTCTGGGTACGAAGTTAAGTACAATAGTAGTGACTATTTCTTACATGTTTGCAATGGTAAAAATCAGAAGTCTGGAATGCATTTAGACCGGAAACTGATTTGAGGGACAAAATAGCTAAAAGCAGTGGGGTGATAGTTAGCAGAAGGAAGAACAACAAGATTCATCCGTGAACTTTAGGATTATGAGTAGGTTGCAGGCGGTGAATTTTATGAGACAAGTGCTGTGCACAGTGGCTGTTTAACCATCTTATTAAAAAGGTATCAAATCAGGGTTTTACATTAACTCTTTGACTGCTGATTAAACTAGTGTGATTATTGTGATTAGCGAGCAGTTATATGGTCCTCAAATAGACAAAGGATAACTTTATAACGGATTACTACCTTACTGCAATGTGCAAGACATGGCCTATAGTGTTTTTTAATCTTCTGAGGGCAGCCATCCAAGCATGCAACATATGTTACTTAGCAAACTACTCAACACCTGTGTGTGTGACTGCACTGCAAATAATACAGTAATCTTTGTTATCATCTTCAAGGTTTTTTTTTTTTATAAATTACATGTATATATGAGATTGATATATAGTGTATACTATATGTACTGTATTTTCACGTAACTGGTCTCTCCAGATCTGTGTCCACCAGTCCAGGAAATCCCACTATCCAGGAGGTGCCAATAACGTCTCTCAGTTCTATGGGCCGCATGGTCGGACAGCTTGCACTTCCCGTCGTCCCAGCACTTTTAAGCATGCCAACAATGAAGAATGTATTGATGCTGGTGAGGATCTTGTCCCACATACTCTGTTTTTCAAAGGTGCTGGTGCAGGAGCACAAAGCCACAAATAATTTGGAGTGTTTCTCCACCATTCCACTAATAAGAGTATCAAGTTCCTCCTCAATGAACTGGAGACTATTATTTAATGCGTCAGCGCACCAATAATCCACCGCTCATACAGCTAACGCAACAATGCTTGTTTGGCGAATGGCTATTGTTTTTGCATATTAGCTTGATGGATACCCATTAAATTGAGGAAAACTAACGGACGTTACCTAATTCGGTACGTCAAGTTAGTAAGCAAAAATGTAGCAAAGCTTTGAGTATCTACCCCATGGAGCTGCTGTGGATGCACATAGCTGTCACCATCCAGGGAGCTGTGGGAAAACATTTGTTCTTCTCGTGGCTCCAGTGAAGGCAAGTTGGGCTACATCTGTAACTAAATGATCTAGTGGAATAGATGCTTCTAACTGGTTATAATTGCACATTGCAAATGGTAAATGTATGACAGAAAAATGTTTTTTCATACATACAGCAATTTTCTTTCCCTGGAATCTTTCCATGGCAGTGGGCACACTGGAGTTTAGCTCCACCTCTGGCCAGGATACCCCTGCAGGTAGAACCCCATACACACAGTATAAGTAGCCGCTCCTCCTACCTGTAGGCAGTCTTAGCTTTTCCCAGCAGCTGAAAGAAACATCAATATAAATGAGTACATTAACAACCAGGGGAGAGGGAAAATATGCCCACTGCCATGGAAAGATTCCAGGAAAGGAAAATTACTGTATGAAAACAATTTATTTTTCCTGTTCATCTCCATGGCAGTAGGCACACTTGGGTCTTACCCAAGCAGTATTGAACCAAGGGAGGGGAAAAAAAGAAAATAGTGAAAAAATACGTTTATTCAGTTACTTCAGCTTGTAGTACGCTACGGCCAAAGCATACCTCAGCAGAGGCCTTTACATCCTGTTTATAATGTGTAAAATGTATGCAAGGACAGCCAGAAAGCCACCTTGCAAAGTTTGGCAGGAGAAGTTTGCACTCTGAATGCGCAGGACGTTGCCATTGCCCTGATAGAAATAGGCTGTGATCTTCATTGGAGCATTTGCCCCAACCTGGTCATCTTATTGCAAGATTTGATCTTGGAACCCTCCAAAAGGATGAATAGTCTGTCCGACTTTCTGAATTCGGCAACCCTAAGTAATGCCTCACACAGCGAACAACATCTTGAGAATTCAAATCTTCTTTGCGTGATGTTGGATTTGGACAAAATGAAGGAACAATCATCTCTTGGTTGAGATGGAATAGAGAAAGAAATTTCAGTAAGAAATTATAAACTGGTCTCATCACATCTTAGAAAGTGGAATCCGCAGCAGCAGCAGCACACTGGTTATCTAGAACTGGAAGTAGCACAGGAACCTAGTGTTGATGAAAAGGTATAACGTTCTTTATTCAGACATATCCAAAATAGCAATGGTCCAAACCAAAAATCTCCCACACATTTCGCATCTGAGTGGCGCTTTCTCATAGAGCACAATCTTATCCTGAAGTACTGTATAACCAAAAAAGATGCTCTTATGACAATACCTGTAGTTCTCCAATTCTTCTTGCCACTAGGAACACCGTTCTTAGTGTCAACATTCTCAAATTAATTTGAAGGAGTGGTTCAAAAGGATTCATGAGATCTTGAGGACTATAGACAAGTCCTAAGGGGGAATTTGTCCTTTTGTCTGAATCTGTAGCCAAAGGTCTTGCCAAAAGACTTGACAGTGCTGAGACTTGAATTTTAAAAGAAATTAGATTAAGTCCTTTTTCTAGTCCATTTTGAAAGAAAAAAAAAACTTCCAGATTTGTGGCACCAATCTATAAAAGCAAACCGTATCCGATTATATACTTTTGAAGTCGAGTGCTTTCTAGCAGCCATTCTATCAAGCGGACATCTGAAAGGAATCCCCCCAAACTGCTGCCCTCTGCACAGAAGAAGGTGGGGTAGAAATAGAACCCAAATATAGCACTCAATTTGAACTTGAGTGCTATATTTGGGTTCTATCTCTACCCCACGTTCTTCTGTGCATATACCCAAAGCACCGTTCACCATTTACTTGTCAGTAGCAGAAGCAGGGGCTCCCCTATTGCTTTGCCCTCTGCACAGAACCAGCGTGCTAAGGGTTAACATTTGGGAATTCTTGCAGCCCTACCCCCTGCAGGGTTTATGACTAGACAAAGGAATTTCAAAGCCCAGCTTAATTAATTCAGAAGCCCTTTAGTCTAGATCTGTGTCGCCCCCAAAGGTGGATAGCCTCTAGTCCTAAGGCGACTAAAATAGCAGCTCTTTTTACTTCTCTATCCAGAGTTTCTGCGATATCGGCCAGCCAGATCATCATGGCTCTGGAGACGGAGGCAGTTGCTACTGTAGGTCTTCAGGTTCTTCTGCAGTAAGAAAAGATTTATGCAACACACCTTCCACCCGTATCTCCATAAGACCCTTAAAAGAGATTCTATCTTCCACTGGTAGAGAGTGGTTCTTCCAGTCAACCTGGAAATGGCCTGAAATTTGCGCTGAAGGTTCTGGTGATACTCCTCACATTTGTTCTCAATGTTTGAACTGGAGTAGACATATCCTTACTGTAGAGACAAGGCACTACTGAGATCTGTTTACAAGACAGGCGTTTTTTCGTTTTGTTTTTAAAACATGTTATAATCATGTAATAAATGCATTATAAGCTTTTAAACAAAAATGAAGAAACTTGAATAAATGCCCTCTGAGAAAGAAAACCCCACATTCTTTCAAAGTTGAAAAAGGTAAAATAACGCTTCCTTACAGCCCGTTTGAATTAGCCTCCTCGCGCTTCAACCCTCCAATGCGACCGACAGGCTGGAGAACAGCCCACGCTGCCCCACGCTGCATCTGCTCAGTGGATGAGGAGGGAGAGGGGAGATTTTTAACAGCTGCGCAAAGCACCTCGGCAGGAAGCTTTGGTCTCAGAGGGCCCCCTGAATTGCCACTCACCGAGTGCGACATCAGAGGCTTCAGGGAGCAGAAAAGCGGGAGAAAAACTGACCCCCTGATATCAACTACCCGCTAAAAGAAAAAGGCAGTCTGGTAAGCCAAAATAACACATCTATAGGCCAGGTAGGACAGAAAGACTGCATGCAAGTAGGAGGAGGAGGGGCTACTCATAGGAAGTACTACTTGCAGGGAGTGTTTTTTGTCCTACCCTGGTTAGAGGCACAGCTAAACCCAAGTGTGGAAGTAAAGTCCCGTGGGGGAGAAGTATCGGTGGTGCACAGCACAGTGAAACAATATTAAGACTGGATTGTTGTTGAATATAAAAAAAAAAGATTTATTGTGCCATAGGCAAATAGATAAAAGAAGAATAACCCCACAAGCTAACTCTAATACGTTTCACCTGCACTCAGGCTTTATCAAAGAGTCAACCCATAAACCCAAGTGTGCCCACTGCCATGTAGAGGAAATATGTATATTAAAATTACCATTTTTTTTAAAAAGTACTCCCACATGGTTTCTCGAAGGGGATCTGTGTCGGAGTAGTTTACATACTAAATGAAGGCAAAAGTGGACAAGAAAAAATGCACCCGATTTCAGAAAGCAAAAGGCAAGTACATTTTTTTGCAGTGATAAAATCGGCCAATTTCTTTGCCCCGGATCTGATGCCGGTAGATCTGTACCCCATAAAGTCATATACAGGCATATCCCGGTTTAAGGACACTCACTTTAAGTACACTCGCGAGTAAGTACATTTCGCTCAATAGGCAAACAGCAGCTCACGTATGCGCCTGTCAGCACGTCCTGAACAGCAATACCGGCTCCCTACCTGTACCGAAGCTGTGCGCAAGCAGGGAGACTATAGAGCCTGTTACTTATGCGTTATTTACATCAGTTATGTACGTATATGACGATTGCAGTACAGTACATGCATCGATAAGTGGGAAAAGGTAGTGCTTCACTTTAAGTACATTTTCGCTTTACATTGCTCCGGTCCCATTGCGTACGTTAATACGGGGTATGCCTGTATTATATCACAGATTAGGCAGCAGAGTGATGAAGAGCACTAAACAAGGCAGCGCACAGAGAAACCAGAAAGTCATATTACTTGGTATGATTAAGCGTGATTGTTTTACTCATAGCTGCCATGTTTTTTATTTATTTATCTTTAAGAGTCTCTTCTTACTATTTCCAATGCGGTTTTAATTGTTAAAGTTTGATGTTCCATTCAAGTGTCCTGGAGGTTAATAAGAAGCTCTCCCTAGAGCCTGGTGCAGTCTAAATGTTTCCCTGGTAACACCTGGGACACTAGAAATGAAGAAAATCATGATTTTTAACAGAGAAATGCAAAAAAAACAAAAAACAAAAAAACTAAATGAACTGCAAGATACATACATAATGGGAATTCAATTTATGCAGGCTTCTGGGTGGCTTTCTGGCTTTAAAAGCCATGTTTTTTTTTTTATAACTGTAGCTTCTCAGATTAACATACTGTAGTAGTCTTTATACTGAGCTAGGCTCTGGAGAGAGCTGCATTTTGACGTCCCAGACACTTCACATTTCAAACGCTTATCTCTCCTGAACAGAGTCATGGATTTTAAAAATGAAAACTGCGCAAGAAAAAAAATCTCTTAAAGTACTAAGAATGTAGAATAAAACCCTGGTGATCAGCATAGGCTGTTGCTAAGATGCACATCTTTTCATGTTTTATTTACAAAATGTGTCCAACCAAACAGCAATGTTTTCTGTAGCAATTGATTCTGATAAACTGTTCCAAACACTTCCAACTCCTTGTGTGAAATACTGCTTTCTAGAGATAAGTTTATTCCCTGCCTAATGGAGCATCCCCCCTTGTCCTATTTCACAACGCCAAGTCAGACCTGGTCACCAAGTCAAATAAATAGAATTTTTCTACTCTGTCTACTGCCTTTAAAATCCGAATGCTGTTAATATAACAGATGCTGTGCTTTGCACTAGCCGATTAAAACACAAACCTGATGTTTACTTCTGTCTAGATGCTCACATCCATAAATTCCTTTAACCGGCAAACAAATTCTCTATGTGTCTTTTTTTTTCACATTTCATAAAACGTGCCACGGTTGCACACTTTGTTTAACTGACAATTCTTTGCATATTAAGTCAAAGCACTGATAAAAAAAGAAATAAATAAAATACTGAAGCAGCAGACACTGAAAGCAAATTAGGCTGCTAGACCCAAATAGCCATGCATGCTGTCAATATGTTGTCTCTAAGTAATCTTCCGTATGACTCTCTTGGAGTCTTTTATAGAGCCCTACTCAATATGTCAGGGAAGTCTCCAAGTGCCGTTGTAATGAAAAGCAAATAAAAATATCACTTGTGAGCACATTCACATCTCAGACAGGTCGGCAACACAGATTTTCCCCATTATCTCCGAGCATACAATGCTTCCACTGCAGCTAGGGATTCTGGGTAATGACATGCAAATGAGCATAGTGTCAACAGTTTCTTCTTGTCCATTTTAACATGGACAATCCCTATAAGCTTGTGTCTGCCGTATTGCACTGCTTTTCAGCACAGCCTGGGTTAAAAACAAGTGCATAGCCAGTAAACCTACTCACAGACAGCTGTTTCAACCTAATCAACGGACCATATTCGCCCCAATAACTTCCACTGAAAGACTATTCGGTGTATTGACCAACCTTTCAGTAAAGTACTCATTCAATTTCTACTAAATCTAGCACAAGTTATGTTACTATACAACGTGTGCGTTCTAGAGACCATTTATTTAAAAAAAAAATCTATCCTCAAATACCATCTTGATACTCTATTTAGGCCATTCTCTCCACTGTGCACAGACTGATGACCTCCTACAATTTCAGTGCCCTTTTCATTGTTCTTCTCTAGGCTGCCCATGTCCCGTCGGAGAGATAGCCTCTAGAACTGGAACCAAAATGGGAAGGCAACGTTTTTACAGTGGTCTGTAGAGTGCAAACTACACTTCATCCCCTCTGCCCATGCCTCTTCCTTCTCTGAGCTAGCTTTCTTGCACCAAATATTTGCGACATACAGATGTAGCCAGACTGCCTTTTGCTGAAGCTGCGGCTCATAGAGCAAAAAGCTGCCTCTGCAGTGAAAGTGACAGCTGTGGCTTCCCCCGCCATCGGTGCGGGTGGTCCATTATTTTCCAAAAGGATCACCAGCGGCGCGGATTCCTTGATACATTAACTCAGCCATTCAGTGTTAAAATTACCCAATTTGCACTTGTTTGGAGCAGAGCGCCAGGTTGCGACCCTTGACACGGTACATATCACAATAGGTTTTGAGAGTACCAAACATCTATCAAGCATTGTACATGTAGTGCATAACTTTGCAATGAACCATGGTTGCCACTCTCCTGACCATTTTAGTATACCTAGGATCTTCGTCATTCTGTGCACCTAGTGTATCAATTCTGTTGACTACCATTTTATTATATGAAGCTGAAGTTTCTATTCTATGCCTTTTGCAATATCACCAATATATTTAGAATTAACCTAGTACAGATTATGGTACCTCATAGGTCTTCATGTCCTTCCTGGTATTAGATGAAACTTCTTTATTACTACTCAGGAATACTGTATCTATTTCAGTATTTTTTTTAATCCATTCAACTACAGTACTTAAAGGACCAAGTTTCAACTATCTAGACGAGTCCATATCATCGATTTAAAAAAAAAAAAACCTCCCGTAGTACTAGGGTTACCAGGTGACTGCTCCAAATATATTGAACACATTGGACACAATAGTGAAAGGTGCGACGTGCTCGCAACACAGACACCCCCCCCCCCCCTCTCTCTCTGCTCCATGCTATTTCCTCCTCTCATTGGCCCCACCCCCAGGCTCCCAACAACTAATTGGCTGCATTACAAGCCAATCAGGATAGATGAAGCTGCCCAGCCCCCAAGCAACAGCCCTGCTCTCTTCCGGCTCAGAGGAAATCCCGTGGCCCCCCCAAGCCGGTCAGGTCACTATGTCCAGAGAGGTAATACCGGAGACCCATACATGTACCGTGTTACCTTTAATTTTTTACTGGACAGAGTGTCCGAATACAGGACAGTCCGGTTCCTTTTTCCCCCCATGTAAAGTTATGCTCATACTGTAGAACTGCAATCTTAAAACTGGAAAATAAATAATGAAAGATTAGGACCACACCCTATGAGCTCTGTGACCTTTGCAGCTGCCAGCTCACTTTGATCATTTACAAATCACTCTCTCAACATCTTAATTAAATACTTGATAGTCCGTGTATATAGAAAGCATTGTCCGTTAAAATGCGGTTTACAGCTTTCCATATTATTTCTAGATTTATATATTTTTTTTTAGCACAGCTCAAGCTGGACTATACAAAGCCTTCCAAGAACATGGCTTTTTCATAGAAATGGTTTATGCTTTTGTGTGCCCCAATATTAAAGAAAATTAAAACGATTGTATATTTCGACCCTATGTTACACTTCCGTATGCATGTGGTGGCAGCAGATGGGAATGAAGTGAAGCGTCAAACAAGTACTATTGTACCTACTGGCATCTCTGGTACACGAGCCATAACTAAAACAAATGAAATGGTAACGAGAACACCTTCAAAAGCAAGCACAGAGAAAGACAAATAGCTAATCATTATTTCCATTATACTGGCAGTTGTTGCCTCCTAGGTATGCGATCTTGCTGCTGCCAAGAGCAGAGTTACAGTGGATCAAAAAACATTCTTTTCTTAAAGAAAAATACACAAAGGATCTAACTGTATTTGACTGTAGTGTACAATATAGATACTATCAAAATAAATATGGGTGAGAGGTTTAACTACTTGGGGATCGTGATAGCCTAACCATTGGGATTGAACAACAGTGTTCAATCTATATAGAGCCTTGAAAAAAAAGCTTACTCATCTCTCTGCACAGCCCCTTGCATAGGGATAGTCTTTAAACAGTGGCACCATGACCTTTAATAACAAATACAGTGTTCTCCAATTTGCCCTTTTAAAAGAACTTTTCGCTATATATTTCTAACGCATTAAAAGAAAATGTAATGCCCCAATACCTTTTTTCCCCCCCTTTGCTTGAATATCAAACAATCTAGTCACAGGATCCTGTGCTGGGCAAGAAAAGATCATTCAACAATACTTCGACCGTCACTGCGAGTTCTTCCATGAACTCTTTTTTTTAATATAATGTCGGAAGATGGTATGGTGGTTACAGTTTCAGAGAGAAAACAAACAAGAGAAAATGTATTTGACTGAACCTCTGAGTCACTTGTGCTGAAGCTAGGATATTCTGAAAACTGGACCTGTTGTTGGGGGGGGCTTGAGAACTGGAGTTGAGCACCGCTGGATCAGATGCAGAATAGAAAACCAAGCACTACATTTGTGTGTCCTACAACCTCCCTTCACCAGGTGTACAGGAGGGCCCAAGTCATGCAGCGGGTTTCGTTCTAAGGACCCGCTACAAAGTGAAAATCGCCGGAAAACAGAACCGGCGATTTTTGTTATGTGCGCATGCGCAGACCGGCAATGCGCCGTTCTACGCATGCGCAACATCGGCAAAAAAAACATTCTGCGCATGTGCGACCCCGGCCCATTCTGCGCATGCGCGACCCCGGACCGGCTCGTTTTGCGCATGCCCAGACATGGCGGCCACATTCTCGGTACCGCCTTATTGGTGGATCGCCGAGAAGCGGGGCCTTGCTGTATCAAAGTATGTGACCCACAATGTACTTTATATACATGTAGCCTTGTTCCCCCCTTGGCACAAGGGTCCCCCTTACCTCTGATGCTGCTAGAAGAGTGCGGCAAGGCAGGGAGGTTGTTGCCGGGCTAGCGGGTCGTTGGAGGTCCGCGGCGTCTCCCGTTACAGGGCACCGCCATCTTGAGTGTGCGCATAATAGGTATGGGAAATGAATCCCTGTAGGTGCTACAAATGTCTCTGTAGTATTGTTGCAATATAGCATGGGTGTCCAGGCAAGTATGAGCTTCTTTAGCAGTATATAAGGCACTGATTGCTCACTTGATTGCCATATGGTAGGGTAATAGAGTGGTATGCAAGCACCACAGCAGGTGTGTGAAATGTACCCTCACTGAAGAGAGCACACCCCACACCCACTTATGGGACGGCACCCCTCAACCCATAGGCATAATACATGATAGAAACATGAATAATGATACTGCCATTGCAGAAACAAGTAACTCACGAATCTTCCTGGACTGGTGTGGCGTGCCTCCTTCCAATATGATGAATCAAAGTAGAGAAGAAAATGGTGGAGCACTGCAGAAAAAATGAAAGGGCTGGAGGCTGCTTGAAAATTAAAAAATGCTTTAATTTATGGCATTAGTAGACAGGGCTCCAAAAACAGAGGGTAACTCTGACGCGTTTCGCGCTGTATAAGCGCTTTATCAAAGAGTAACCTGTGTGTGTACAATATCTCATTTATATATGCCTGAGCTGCGCAGTCTGTTCGCGCCAAAACGGGCCCGCCCGATCACATGCAACGGGCACCCGTAATTACACCCGACCATGTGATCGGGCGGGCCCGTTTTGGCGCGAACAGACTGCGCAGCTCAGGCATATATAAATATATACAGCGCGAAACGCGTCAGAGTTACCCTCTGTTTTTGTAGCCCTGTCTACTAATGCCATAAATTAAAGCATTTTTTAATTTTCAAGCAGCCTCCAGCCCTTTCATTTTTTCTGCAGTGCTCCACCATTTTCTTCTCTACTTTGAGTGTGCGCATATATGCGCAGAGAGGTACTAGGGCCCCGGCGGCCATTAGGAAGCTCGCACATGCACAGTGAAGCGCGAGCGGCGGTGTGGACGGACGTTTACAGAGGTACACACTTGGAGTCGTTTATAATGTGAAATTATAATAAGGCTTTATTGTGCCTTTTCCTTTTCATCAGGAAATTCATCCAAACAAGGGGGGGGAACAAAGCTTCTAATCACTTGGGAGTATTTCTAGTGAAATCCTTGCAATCAGTTCACATCTCCATTAGTTAAGCTTCTCCCAGCCCAAACACATAACATGAAAATAAGCAGATATAAGCAGTCTCTTAATACTGAAAGTCTTATCTGTTTCTTGGAGGGAAAATCTTCACTGTCCCTGCTTCAGCTCCCTTGTCTCCAGGGTTGGTCAGCATACAGGTTTAGAAGTTTTCCCTGTGTCTTGAAAATCAGCTCTGCGGTGCAGAGCTTAAGACCGGTCAGCTCCAGAGATCTGGGTTTCTTTTGGTCAGTCTCTCCTGTGACTCAAGAACCTCTGCTCTGTCTCCACAGGTCAGCTCACACGTGAGCAAAGGAGGAGAGCCTTCCTGTCTCAAAGGCAGGCTTTTTCTACTACCTGTACTCAGTCAGGTGGTGCTAGTTAATTTTCTACCAGAGGTTAACCACCACACTGCTGGATTAGAGGCACCTTTGTGAACAGGGATAAGTCCCCTGTTACAGGCGGCCATTACAAGTATAAGTCTCCACAGGGACTACAAGCCCCATCATGCATCAGGGCTGCGCATCACATGCCAGAGCACATCCAATAGGACTGCAAGGAGTCCCCTGCTGAAAGTAGATACTTTTGGCGAGCTGGGACCTCGCTAGTCAGTCGGGACCCAGAGGGAGAACAGAGAGGTAGTGTGTCCAGGGAGCAGAGCTTCCCTGGACTAGGCCTAGTTTTGCCCCATAGGCCCAAGATAGGCCCCGATCACCCTCAGCTTGTGACTGCTGCAAGGTAGGCCCCTAGATAGGGACACTTCCCCAGTAGTCATCGCAGTGAGGATACAGCACACCGGTGACGGACGCCACACAGTGCCCGACCGTGGTCTGGGACCAAACCACCCCCCCTGCTATAGACTATCTAAAGGTGGGACACTCCGGCGGGAGTTCACCCCATGCAGAGGCAGACGGCTTCGGAGGAACAGACTGATAGCTTGTGTGTGTTATTCAGCGACACCCAGGTGCTGGAGCCAACGGGCAGGTATGCCAACAAGTGCACCAACAATCCACAGGTTAGCTCTACGCCTTACACTGTGGATAGGTGATTGACATTGTGGGATGGACATTAGGGCTCTGGTGCCACCACACCCCTAAGTACTGTGAGGAAACTACTCCAGTGTATGTGCATATATTGTGTTGTTGCAAAGTGTGATCTGTTATTATAAGTATGTGCTAGTAAATACTGTTATCATACCTGGTGTATTTACTTGTTGTATTCTCTTGGAACGGGGCTATCCCACTGCGTGAGGATCCCTTCCAGGTGGAGGCGCTGTATGTGTGTAAGTTAATAGGTCACCCCAGGCTCTCTCAAGCGGAGAATCAGGTCTCCTGTAAGCCATCCAGGTAAAGCACCCGGTAGCGTCCCTAGACACTGGGGGAAAGGGGGCTACATACATATAACATCTAATTAACAAATCAAAAAGCTGGTGTGGAACAAGATAATGATATAATTCAAACATCCTGATCTCTGTTCCACTCACATACCTAGTCCTGTGATTAATTCATTGTTGTGATTTCCCATATCATATAAACAAATAAGCTGATTATATATCTATATATTTAAACCCGTCTAATAAAAGTGAACATTTTAATATAATTTTAAATATAATTAGTCACAAAATGCAGTTGGAGAACTATATTACATAAAAAATGACTTCCTATCACAAAGTGAAAATCTAAGTTAACTTCAGTAGGGGACTCCATAGGTTAATCATTTGTTAATGCAAGTCAAAGAGATTCATTATGCATCTAGCAACATATCTTTTTAAATACAAAATATATATATATTGCAGAACACAGCAGTGTTCTTAATTACCTCGAACAACTTTTGAATCTAAAATGAGACATACATAAACGAAAGCACAAAACGGAAAAAGAAAGATACATATCTAGAAAGTACTTATACTCCAGCTCCTCATTGAGGCCCTTTGGATACAGTACATTGATTTTAGTGTTTCAATCCCTCATAAGTAAAAGCTTACTAATATCTCAGCCTCTTGCAGGTCATTTCACCACCTCAAGTATTTGCCACTTGATCTGAGAGAAAATGTGTTTCTTTAAATAAAAATGCTTTCCTTCAGGAGGTTCTATATTCTTTTTATTATTTGGATCATAGTTTCTTCCACTTACTTTGTGCTCTGAGAGTCTAATTTTGATTTGCCCAGCGGTCTGGCCAGGGCCGCCGACAGCTTTCCTAGGGCCCAGGACCAGAGTTTCCATGTTGGTAGCTTTGCGAGCCCTGTCTCTTTTTTTTTTTTTTCCAAACAATTTTATTAGGCATTGGTACAACAGGTGAATTACAGGTTAATTTCACAGCCTAATACATCAACATTTTAACTTTTTCCGGGGTAAAGAAAGGGCAACCTTGATTGTCCTAGAAAAGGAGGTCCTCGGAGAGTGAGGACAGAGGGGCAGGGGGGTGGGGGGTGGGGGAGAGATCACATCCTGGAGGCCGCGGTCTGGGACCTTCGGTCGCAAGGGACTGACGCTGGGAATCGGGGGGGGCCTAGTTTGTTCCCTTAAGTGGTATCTACTGGGGCCCACATCTCGTGATGAGTGCCAGGGCTCCCATATCTTGTCGAATGCGATGAGCTTTTGCCTGAGCATTGCCGTCAGCTTCTCCATTAGCATCACTTCACTGACCCTTCTTTTTATGGATCTTTTGGATGGGGTGGTTTGTCTCTTCCAGGAAGCCGCTATCTCACATCTGGCCGCAGTTAAAATATGGGAGATCAATTTCCTAGTTGTCCGGCCAATTCCGGATATTGCGAGCCCCGTCTCTTTGTCTTACACACCCCTTTGCTCTTACCCCCCTCCTCTCCCTCTTTCCCCTCCTCCCTCTCTTACACCACCCTCTCCATATTTCCTACTCCCCATACACAAAATCCGCCCGCATAATACCCACACAACCCCCAGACAATATCCAGATATTTCCTCCCCTCACAATAGCCACACAATTGGCACAATCAAATACACACAGCCACATAATTCCTCCACCTCACACACACAATAGCCACACAATCCCCCCACACACAATAGACACACAATTCCTCCCACCCTCCCTACACAATAGTTGAACTTGTGTCGCGTATGGCCCTCTTGAAGGTTTTGAGGATTCTCCCACTATTTTAGCTTCTCTTATGTTTCTGGATATAAATATATCCTTTATGTCATATCCTTTGGATCTCCATTCCATTGTTTTAGGAAGTTTAGTTGCAGAGGTCTCATACAGTATGTAGTCTTGCCCATTTCACTACAATCAACGTTGATGCAAACAACCCTAGAAGTTTCATGCAGTCCACTGCTGAAGTGAAGCTTGTTCTCTTTAGCTCTTCTATTTCAGCTGCAATCTCTTGAGCCCTTGTGTGAGGCAGACAGGTTGAACATTATTAGGATTATTGGGTTATTGGACTGATCTTTTACCCTAACAGAACTCTTTTTCTTCTCTTCCCAGGTAAAACCCAAATTTGATTCTTCTGTCTCCTAATCACCCCTTGATGTGTCTCTTAATTAAATTCAAATTGTAACACTAAGGCAAGAGAACAGCCTGTTTAGAAGTACCATTTGTTTAAATGTGCCTCACGTGTGCTAATGTGCTAATTGAGCTGGTTGGGCTGAACTTAATTTAAACAGGTGACTTGTAAGACCTATATAGCTAGAGACACACTGTGGGAGCAGCAATGCAGGGGCAATTAGCATACAGTAGTATTCTAAAACAAATCTGGGGCAATCCCCAACAAGACCCAGGCACATGCTGCAACATTTCAGTGACATTTCTGCAGACACTAATGACCCATCGGATTAACAGTAGGGGTCCCTGGCAGTCCCATTCAAACTGAATGGGACTGCCAGGGACCCCTGCTGTATTAATCCGATGGGCCATTAGTCTCTGCAGAAATGTCACTGAAATGTTGCAGCATGTACCCAGCATGTACCTGGATCTTGTTGGTGATAGCCCCAGATTTTCCAAGGCAAGTTTAAGGCATGTTTTAGAATACTCGTCGGCGCACCTGTACATGTAAAGTAGCATTTTTTTAAAGTAGAATGTAGTGTGGAGTTGAACAGGGAGTTCAATAGGAGTGAAACAAGTGGACAACACCTGAATCCTGTATTTTGAACTACGCTGAAAAGGAGGACCTTATCTATCCCACACTTCAGGTCTCAGCACTAAACTATTGCTGCCATGCTGCCACTACTGTTTTTATTTGCTTTGCCCTCACTTTTTTCAAAATACGCACTTCTTTCTACCAGCCTCATTATGTCTCGAACGCTATTCATATATCTCCATCCTCTCCTTCCTTCACCACTTCTCAGTTCACATGAACTCCTTTCTTACCTGCGACCCTCTGACACTACACAGCAATATCCCCTGCACTAAAACACACCCCAACAAATCATCCTCACACATTGTCTTTCTATCCATGCTTCTCCTCCTTGCTTCTGGGGAATCTCTCCCAATCATGGTCCCTGCCTTATTTCTGTATGCTCTCTACCTCGCCTTCCACATACAACTTCTACTCCTGGAGTCAACCTCTCTAACCTCATATCTGTCACCCACCTCTCTTCCCTTCTCCTGTGACCTCTGGAATGCACGCTCCCTTTCTAACAAGTTCCTCTCTGTGCATGACTTCTTTCTCTCCCACTCTGCTCCTATTTGCTATAACTCAGACTTGTGTCACTCAGTCTGACTCTGCTCTGGTAGCTGCCCTCTCTTATGGTGGCCTTTCTTTCTCCCACATTCCACGCCCTGATTACAGGGGTGGAGGCGTGGGGCTCCTGCTCTCCTCTATCTGCTACTACCGTACCCTTCCTATTCCTCCCTCTCTTGCTTCTCCCTCCTTTGAGGCTCACACTGTCCAGATTTTCTCTCCTCTCCCTGTCCACGTGGCGGTCATCTATCGACCACCTACCTCTACTGATCCCCCTTCTGTCTTTCTCTCTCACTTTGAATCCTGGCTCTCTTTCTTTCTCTCCTCACACTCCCCCATTCTTCTCCTTGGGAACTTCAACTGCCACATTGATGACCCCTCTCTCCCTTGGGCTTCCCGCTTTCTCTCTCTAACCTCTTCTTTTGGATTTCAACAGTGGACTGCAGCCAGCACCCACAAGGATGGCCACTACCTATACCTGGTTTTCACTAAAAACTTTTCTCTCTCCGATTTCTCCATTTCCCTCTCTCTGACCATCACCTCATCTCATTTTCCATCTCTCACTTCTCCCCTTCTCCACCTCCATCTACCCCTAGTCTCTGCACAGACCTGCGCTCTATTAACCTACCAGCTTTTGAGTCCACTTTACGCTCCTTCCTCTCCTCTCTCAGCTCTGCTCCAAACCCTGACAACCTGGTCAGGAACTACAACTCTGCCCTATCCTCCTCTCTTGATCTAAATGCCCCGCTTTCTCTCTGGCACTCTCAGCCTTTGAACCCCAGATTCTAGCTAAATTCCCACATGCGTATGCTGCATTCCTCCACTCGTTCCTCTGAACGCCTCTGGAAATCTCACATTCTTGCAGACTTTCTTCACTACAAATTTATGCTATCCTGTTTCAACTCTGCCCTCTCTCAAGCTAAACAAACCTACTTTTCTTCACTAATCAACATGCACAAGTCTAATCCATGCTTTTCTCTGTCTTTGACTTCCTACTCAGACCAACATCTGCTGCCTGTTCTTCGTCTTCCATCTCACCTCAGGACTTTGACGACTATTTCAAGGAAAAGGTGGAATCCATACGTCAGGCCATCCCCTCTGCATCCTCCTCCCATCCTACACCTCTTCCTAACTCTCCTCCTGCATTCCTTGACTCTTTATCCGCTATCACAGAGGAGGATGTGTCGTTGCTGATCTCCTCTTCTCCCTCTACCTCATGCCCTCTTGACCTTTTCCCCTCCCATCTCCTAAAACCTCTTGCTCCTACTATAATCTCTATGCTCACACACATTTTTAACTCCTCCCTCTACTCTGGTACCTTTCCCTCTTCCTTCAAACATGCAACAGTTATACCATTACTCAAAAACAGCAAGCTTGACCCTACCTGTCTTTCCAGCTATTGACCTGTCTCTCTCCTGCCTTTTGCCTCTAAACTCCTTGAATGTCTTGTATTCTCTCGATTGCACCATTTTCTCAACACCTATTCTCTCCTAGACCCTCTACAATCTGGCTTCCACACTGATCACTCCACTGAAACAGCCCTCACTAAAATAACTAATGACCTCCATGCTGCCAAAGACAGAGATCATTACACTCTGCTCATATTACTCGACCTCTCTGCAGCATTTGATACTGTGGAAAAAAGAATGTGAAGGGTGCAAATTTCACATTTTAAATGCATTATATGACACTTTAAATGATTATATACATAGCAATGCAATTGTATACACTCACAATAGCAATGCAATGGTATGCACTCACACAAACAAATAATAAATTTTTTTTTTAAAGTAAATGAATTCAGAAAATAATAAAAGGTATAATTGCCTGAATAGAGTCTCAGTTTTGCACTTCTCCTGCATCAGCTGTGGGATGGATATCACCCAAGGAAGGTGTTGCCCTCACACTTTTGGAGATCCAGCCCACAGCTGATGGAGGAGAGGTGAAAAAAATGAGACTTTCCAGGCAATTAATTATACCTTTTATTAATTTCTGAATTCATTCAGTTTTAACATTCAGGAACTAAGTCACAACATGGTGTTGTATTAAGGAGATCACTACATCTTGTTCCTTAATAATCGACCTTGGTCCTGCCACTTCACAAGCAGATCATCTAGATATGGGTATATTTTGATCCCCATCTTTCTCAATTCTATTATTAGGGGCGCTAGAACTTTGATGACGGTTCTTGGTGTCATCGGTAGGTCAAACGGACGTGCTACGTACTGGTAATGTCTGTGATCCACTGCAAACCGTTTGAATATGATTGCAAGTTTCTTCCCAAAGAGAAATTCTCCCTCGAATGGTAATGCACACAAGTTATTCTTTCCAGTAGAATTTGAAACCCAGTGTCTAAGCTATTAGGCTCTCCTTGCCTCCATTGAAAGAGCCATGGATCTAGGTGCTAATATCACAGCATCAGCAAAGCTTCAGCAATAGATTCCATTGCCAGCTTGATCTCAGATATTGCTCTATGGATTGAAGCTCACTTGACTCCTTTCTCTAATGCTCACTCATTGCTTGAGATCCATATGCGCCTCTGGATACTGATGTTCTGGATTCTCCCGGCTTACATGCTGCCCCCGCTGCTAAATAGGCTTTCCTTACTATGCTCTCCATTTTCCTATCCATCACGTCTCTGAAGAATAATGCATCAACTACTGGTAATGTATTTCTAGCAATTCTTGAAAATCGCTGCATCTACCTTTTGGAGGTACTTTCCAAAATGTGCCTTCTTTTTCTGAGAAAGGATATATTTTAGTGAACTTTCTGGGTGTCAGCAGTTTTCTATCTGGCTGCGCCCATTCTGTTTCCACCATGTCTTTAATAACATGATGAACAGGAAATTAGTGTATTCTTCTTTGGGTCCCCGTGAACAGTTTATCCATTCTCTTGCCACAGTCTTCCATATCTTCTAATTCCAAAGCTAATTCGTTATCACCTAAATTATTCCTCTGATGATGATTAGTTCATCCTATCAAGGCTGGTCTGAGATCTTGATCTCTTCTGAGGATGTTAACTCACTTGTAATACAGTATGGCAGACAACACTCTGTTACTGTTTCTTTCTTCCAGGATAAGACGTTTGCTACCTGCATATTTGGTTCACCTGCCTCTGCTTTGAGACAGTCTTCACATCATTTCTTAGCTTCCAGCGCAGCTTTGCCACAAGGTGAATACCCTCTGGCTTTTTTTGCAGTTTTTCTTTTTGTGAAGAGCCTCCATTGCCATTTTAAAAGTTCCTCCTTCTGGCTGTGCCCTCAAGGTACTGTACTGTAGCAAAATAAATATAAATGTATAAATATACCTGTCACTCTCTTTACATCCTTTAATTAAGGACGCACCCTGTTGATTTGGGCAGCGACCCATTGTTTGTGGCAAACTCCATCCTCAGCACAGCTACACAGCTTCCTCCAGGTGAAAAGGCTCACTGGCGACTGCATCAGATCTATGCTTGCTGCTGTTGCTCTGTCATGCCTCTGACGTCATCGAGTGTGTGCACCCGCTGGTGCGCCTGATTCTAACCATGTGGGATGTCAAATGGGAGGCAGAGTCCCTAATGAGTTGCTTACCGCTGGGTTCTGTAAATGTATCTGTGGCCTACCCTGGTCACTAAGGCCTCCGACACTGTCACCCACGGCCCGGATGTCGGATCTTAAAGAGGAGAGAGGCTGAGAACACCTTGGATTAAACTGCACTAATTGCAGTCTGTGTGAGTCCCCTTAAAAAATAAACTCTACTTCTGGCTGTAGGACGAGAAAAAGACTGCCTGCAGGTAGTGGAATTTTGCCTGCAGGTAGTGGGATTTGTCTTTTATACTGCTATCAACAGAAACTATTTAATGTTCTACTTCAAGCAACAGTAAGGATGAAATTAAACATACGGTGCACAATGCCATTTATTTATTTATTTATAAAAGGTTTCACCAGGAAGCAATACATTGAGAGTTACCTCTCGTTTCCATGGGTAACAGGAATATATATTTTTTTTTCTTTGTTCTCTAATCATAAGAAATACTTTCAAGAGATAAATGCATGATGCAAAGAAACAGACCTTGAAAATTGTGAAAAGTAAATTTCAATTGGTAAGTGCTGTTTCAGTAAAGCTGTCAACATGAAAGCCTGATTGTAAAATGCCAAGGACACAGTGTCCATGTACAATATGGGTATGGAAGAATTGAAAGGGAGGGACAGAATTATCATTGCTGAGATACATTGTACTGAGAGGTGTTATTTGTTGTTGTTGCAGTACTAGGGCTACCAAAGGCTGCTTAGTGGTAGATGAAAAGAACTAGAGAACAGAAAGAGGTTGACAAGATGAATGAGTTGGGATTACGGCAGGGTTAAGTTAAGGGTTGATAAAATAAGCATGGCTAATATTTAGCAATAAAGAAGTGGTCAGAGGAAAAATCAGTTAGTAGACTTCTGTTTCCATGACAAGTGAAAACTACTTGTGCAGGAACAAAGGTGAAGTTGATTGCAATAAAAGATTGATCATACACAGAAAACCGGCAGCCAGTTTGTATGCACTAAAAATAGTCCATTTTGAAAAGGAAGACCAAAAACTCTTGTAACTGATAAAGAATATTTTTCTTCAGTTAATATTGCTTTAATTTAGTCTTCATGGTGAGTTTCAGTTAAGCCCTTTAACATTCTTTAGTTTGGATCAACTTTAATTACAGTACATTTAATTTATCATGAAATTGATAGAAAATAACGGGTAGTTTAACCACAATGCAAGGAAAGCTAGTTCATGGAACAGAAGAGGGTCTATTAAGGTATGATTCATTGATATTATAAGAGCTTTGATGTTATATGACACAGGCATTCAATATTGTTAGGTAATGCACACTTGCAACCAGGTACAATGCATCATCTCTGGTTTATTTAGCTTTCATTGTCTTAATTATTATAATGTGTTTTTATAAAATAATGACCACATTGACCCAATCAAATCCTTTAAAGGTTGTTTCATGCATCAATTGTGTAGGCACTTATATTGTTATTAATAGTTTATATAATGGCAACTGTGTCTGCAGAGCTTTAGGGCAGGGGGTGCGCAACTTTCTGCTCTCCCCTGCCTGCTCAGCCCCAGTGCTCGCGCCCCCCTTACTTAGGAACAGGGGGTCATGTGACGTCATGTCACGTGACCCCGCGGCGTCATTTGACATGCGTTGCCATGGCAACGTGTTGCCCAAAGCCAAGGTAAGTAAGTTACAGAGGCCTTGCGCGCTCCCTGGCATTTACTTTAAATGCCTTTGGGGAAGCGCGGGGCCTCTGTAACCACCGCGCCCCCCAGTTTATGCACCCCTTCTTTAGAGGATTGGCATAGAGGCAGATTTCACATACTGAATGATTGTACAACATAGCGATAATAATAATAATAATAACAATAACGTCAAAAGTAAACATCGGAAGAAATGAATCCATACTTCAAAAATCTTACAAACTAAGGGGCCTATGCAGAGAGCAGCGCTTTTAAAAATTGGCGAGGGTAATAAAAAGTAGCTTTAATGGAGAGTTTTATTCTCCATATGCAGAAATGTGCGAAATCTGCAATTTATAGCATGAATGCGTGTGGCGAGTTTAAAATGAAGAGATGCGCGATGCTGAAATGTGTAAAAAAAAAATCGCGCATTTTTTTTTTCTTCCTATAGCCGGCGAGCTCCAGCTTCTTGCCAACTTTTGTTGGCGGAGCTAATTGTAGAAAATCGCGCCATTTTATTGGCGCGAACAGCCGCTAGATGGCATTCGCGCCTTTCTGAATTCGGATATTTTTAAAACTGGCGAGATGTAGGTTCTCGCCAGCCGCGCGGCGAGATTTACAAATAGAGAAAAAAAATGGCGCATTTTTCGTAACACGCCATTTTCTGCTGTTTTCTACGCAAATTTCGCCAAAAAATGGCGATATTTACTATAGCGCTGCTCTCTGCATAGGCCCCTAAGTACGTTGTCACATTTTCTCTTAATCTCTCCCACTCCAGTTTTCTGTGGTTAAACTTTGTTTACTTCATAGAAATGCTTCTTACCTTACAATATTTCAAATGTTCTGTTATAAACATCATAGCATAGGATGAACAACAAAATATTGTATGACAAAGTCTGTAAGCAGCATTTATTAATATTTTGGTCACAGAAAACATGAAAGGGTTATGTACCAAAGTCTCCTGGCTGCAACACTGGCACATAAAGACTTATGACATTAAATCATCTCTACAGTTTGCCTTTTTGGCAGCTATTTCTTTTTTTTTTTTTTTTTGCACTATTTTTTGCCCCAGCTGTAAGATTTTGGTGTATTCAATGACAGCTAATAGTATGGCAACCTACACTATCAACAATAAAAAAAAACAAGCTATCCAGGTGGAATCTCCCAGGAAAATGACTTCTGTGGTTATGGGATACTCCCCAAAGATTGCAATATACTAAAACATGAAAAAGTCCAAAAAAAGGGGTTACTGCTGCTTCTTTAACTTTCACCAAATTGAAGATGTTTTTAGATGAGCCTGAGATGCTCAAATGATATGGGATCTTACAAATGAGTTAGCGTACCATCGTAATGACATATGGACCAGAACTTATGTTCTATTTTCAAGCAAAGCCAATAGATCAGTTCTTTCCTCTTTCTGTGGCACTCATAAATAAACGCTGTAAGATATATTGACCTTATGTTGCAAACAACATATCGATCGTCATTCACGCTGCGTCAGCTTTTTGCAAATTGTAAACCCTGCACTGCAGGCTTGGTATCCTGATTGCTGTCAGGCAAAGTCTGCTAATTACAAATATCTCCTTCACCATTCTTGTTGACCTGTAAATGTAGCTGTGTGGAGTGCATTCTGAAAAACAATTTCCAGGAAAAACAAGAGCCAATAACTGAAAGTAGTAAAGCAAGGAAAATACAATCAAAAGAGAACATCGACTTCTGTGTACCTGTTTTAACAAGAAAATATTGTTTCAGCTGAAAAAAGGATTAGCTGTTTTATATGACCTACTGTATAAATGAAGTGCAACCCAGCAAAAAAAAGAAAAGAAAAGAAAGACAAGGCGACAAAAATAAACATTTCATAAACAAAAAAGATGGTGCAATATTTGTTAGAATGTGTCCGATTGTGTTAGAAATAATTGAATCTAAAGGGAAACAAGAATTTGTAAAGTTACTTAATGAAAACAAAAAGGTTGACAAAGAATAGTTATCTATTTATTCACCATTGCATCATATATTTAGGGTTATTCATCAAACCCCAACATTTTCCACTGGAAGTTAAATGAACACAAACAGTCTTTATACTAAGTGCTGATGTGAGAGGTGTTGTACACCGATAAAATTTTAACTGCCCATTAAGTCAATTGAGACTTATACAGTAGTTAGGAACAGAGCAGTACGATATGCTGCAGTATCTGCTGTAGTGGTTGTATACAGCCATTTTCAGTCCTAAATGGGGAAACAGTGGCTCAGTGGCACTCATAAGTTATTTAAGTGAATTCCATGTGCAGCAAACGTACTTTTCTTTTCGGACAAATAAGACTAAGGTCTGTAATATAGTGCGCGCGTGTACCCTACCGTCCGCAAGTCAATGATAATTGTCTGTGGGAGGCTGATATTGATAGTCGACACGCGTGCGCGCACGGCCATGAGCAGTGGCGCGGCAGATCAGAGCAAATACAAGAAATTTGTATTTTCGTGCTTTTGCCGCGTCACATAACGCCGCAAGCCAATCACAGCCCGGCCTAACGCTGTGACATCAGAGCCACGCCCCCTAGCAGCGTGCATCACCGCTGGTAACATACAAAAGAACCGTGCACGCGCACTATATTACAGATCTAACGTGTACAGTTTTCATAGATGGGTTAAAGAAAGACAGTTTTGCAGGCACTTTCCCTTGCCTGTGCTACAGACTTGAATATTGCATTTTTTTTTTAAACCTGTTTTTTAAACACTGCCAAAACTTTAATGATGGTATTTGGGACTAAAAGTACATTTCTGAAGCTACCAATGACAGAGCTTCAGATCAGAATAACACGAACACCATTCTAGGCTCTGTCACTAGTTTTAACTTTCTGGGCATATGGCTTGACTTTTGACAATTTAACATTTGGGTTGTATATTGACACTCTGACATCCAAAACCTATGCCAAACTGGGTGTACTTTGTAGGAACAAATCCTCCCTAAGCTCGCTGGTCAAAGCGCACTGCGCAGCAGATGCTATTGCCAATTATACACTATGTGGACATAGTATATGGTAAAGCACTCCAAACTCACATTGGCAAACTAGATACCCTCTACAACTCAATATGCTGCTTTGTCCTACAATGTAACTACAGCACAAACCCCGTAAAACACTACAAGAACTAGATTGGCTATCAAATGTCTTGCCTTCAAATACTTTCAGGGCAATCTACCGCTTATCAGAACAAGCTACCCACCCCAACCACAAGCAGCATTTATCATCTGAGATCTGACTCCAAAACCACGGTCCCAAGGTTTAACAAAGAATCCGGCCACTCCTCCTTCTCTTACCGTGCACCTCACGACTGTAACAATCTTCCTAAGACTCTCAAAATCACCTCCAGTATAAGGCCTCGGCCAGGCTCCCTGCTGGCGTGCTGAGGCGCGCTGAGGTGCAGGGAAAGCAGGTGCGTTCCCTGGCCTTGCGGTTGCTTACCGCACACGCTGTCAGCGGGCCGTCAGGGGGCGGGCCGGGGCCGGGCACGTCACTGGCCGGTGGCGGGCCAGTGACGTCATGGAGCTGGTTCGCCCTCATTGGGCGAACCGCTCTCGTGACCGGCCTGTCGCGCCGGCAAGCAGGGGAATTTAAAATTCCCCTAAGACCTGCGCTTCCGTGCGCTTGCGGAAGCGCAGGTGAGCCCCTACTAAAGCCGCTCTAATTGCGACTGTAGGGGCTCAGTGCTGAGCGGGAGCGCGCGTCAGCACGTTTCAGCAAGCAAGCGCTAAACATGGCCGAGGCCTAAGTCATTTCAAGACTTCAGCTGTCTCACATTTTAATCTGGTCTGTAACTGTTACATACACCCATAACATAACATATATTGACTCTAACTGTACAGTACATGAAATGTCTGTAAATAGAATGCATAACTTCTGTTCATACAGCGTAAACATGTACAGTATTGTCATTATAACTCTCTGGCCAGGACATACTTGAAAATGAGAGGTAACAATCTTGTAAAACATTTAATAATACATTTGAAACACACTTTTTCATTGCTTCTAATTCATGGAACTGAAAACACCAAAACAGGGTTAAAGGGTTGACACCTAATCCAGTGTGGACACGGTTAACATCAGGAAAAGACAGACATAACTTCAAAGGCCTGGAGTTTGTCAGCACCTCCCCCTGTATCTCTTCTATGGGTGTCCTCTGTTTGCTGTGCAGCTGACATCCCTTTACCCCACACTCTCTTGGTGATGATAATACCAGAGTCGCAACAAAGGTGGCCGCCAAAGGGTGTCAGCCATTTGCTGATGTTACACACCAACCTTCTTATACCCATGTACACTGGCGACACAGTTTATTACACTGCGGCCAGATCCGCAAGCCGGGAGATTTCCCGGCTTGCTAGTGGCCGCCCCTCGGCGTGCCGCGCGTCATAGACGCGCGGTCACGCGTCTTCGGGAGCGTGCGCCCCCTGCACGCGCGTCCAGGGGCTCCCCGAGGGAGCCCTGGTGTCCCGCGATCGCGGGACAGCGGCAGGGGGTTCCGGGGGACCCGGCGGACCCGGCAGCGGTAGGGAGAGCGCCCCGATCGGAGGGCGCTCTTCCGCTGCTTCGGCGCGCGCCCGTCACTCTCGGGCGCGCGCCAGGCTACTGCTGCGGCACAGAACGGGCAAATGCTCAAATAAACTGTGCCGCAGCAGTACCCTATATTTCCACCTACTCTTCCTTATAGATTGTAAGCTCCTTTGGCCAGGATCCTCCTTACCTACTGCAGTAATGTATGTTATTGTTTTGTTATCTTCTTTTTCGTCCTCCACCCCTAATGTACTGCGCTATGGAATATGTTGACGCGTTATAAATAAATGATTAAAAAAACACAGACAGCACATGTAAGCACAATGGATTCTTTTCAGTGTTGTGCTTTACTGTAATTTTGTGTTCGAAAGATAAAAGTTTAATTTTATCCTTATGTATCACTGTGTATTCAGCACTATACATTATGAAAACCTGCAGTACATTACATGGGTGCACAGCACCAAGTCAAGGTTTAAGTGCTACAGACATTAACAGTAACAGCAACAGAGGGATGCCATGCCTTGCAAATAAAATATTATAAATACACATAAGTATAATAATGTAAGTGCACATAACAAATATGTTTTTGGTGCATGCGGTGAAGAAGAGTTAAAGAAGAAAATAAGTCCAACTGTGTTGCAGAATAAATTAGGTATAAGAATATGGTGACTGTTGCAGGGTACATGCAACCACACACGCGGGTTCTCTTGATAAGGCTTCTTTATTGAGCCTTAAAAATATACAGCACACAAAAACAAAATAGCTTCTCCAGCATACAAAAACAAAATAGCTTCTCTTCAGCAGACAAAAACAAATAGCTTCTCTTCAGCATAGAAAACAAGGAGGCTTCTCTTCAGCATGCAGGACACAGACAGTTCATCACACATGTACTTTGACAAACAGACCTTATAGCAGTAATCTCTTCAGTATTTCAGTCCTGTCTCCTGACCAGCTAGCGTGCATGTGTGTACAGCCTGGAGGTTTTAAAACATCTTGATTATGCAGCTGGGGTCAGACTAATTAAGCAGCCCTTCTCAACTGAAACTTAACATCGTCACTGCTGCACTGCAAGCCTAAACATAGGTTTGCCAGGTATATGGCTGGTGACGTTCATTCACCCTGTCACAGTAACGAAGAAAATACCAGCGCAAAAATTCACATAATATATCTTTAGTCATGATAAAAATATAAAAAAGCACATAAACAGTGCTACATAGGAAAACACAATGTAAGGCTGCGCTTATTGTGCCGGCGATGTCGCGGCAAAACAAATGTATTGCTGCCGTCGCGTGCGCTTATAGTAAGCGCGACGCAGCAATGGGAGCGACGCAAATTTTTGAAGCCAGTCAAATTTGATTTATCAGAGGCGGTCGCCACATGTGACAGCCTCCGAACCAATGAAAGACCTGGTCGCCCGCAACGTCGCCAGAAAGCGAAATACAAGTTTCACTAGCGACGACGGCAACGGGTGACGTCATCCGTCGCGTCGCCGTCGCGCGGCTTTAGATTATAGTTGATGCAATGTTACCGTTTTCCCATAAGTATCATGAGATAGTCTTAGTTTCCAGGGAAAGAGAAGTTCACTGGACTGTGAGGCAGAATGGTGTGTCCACACACAGATAAAAGGTAACGCCAGTAGGGAAGGCACCCGCTCCTGGCTCGTTGTAGTAGGCAATCACGTTCCAAATGGTGAAGATAGATAAGTCCAACCTCATGTCTCTAGCTCCCGATCGTCACGAAAATCAAATGCCCACAGCACGTAGAATGAGGTTCAGTTCCGGCTAAGGAATGCACCCGCTCCCGGTCCTCAGCATTGAACTCCACGTGTCAACAGCGTCTTCTGAGTTAATTGAATAACTTGCGGAAAATAGTCAGAAGGGCAATGATGAGCTAAATAAAGTTTTACAATAAAAACTGTGCAAACAGCACACAATCTATTTCCAACGCGTTTCGTATCCACGGATACTTCATCAGGGATCCGTTGATACCAAACGCGTTGGAAATAGATTGTGTGCTGTTTGCACAGCCCTTCTGGCTATTTTCCACAAGTTATTAAATTCACTCAGAAGACGCTGCTGATTTGTTTACTACTATAACATCTGTAGTGCAGTAAAGGTGATCTAGCCCTCTTTCACTTGCACTTAGCTGACGGTGGCACGTAGAGTTCAATGCTGAGGACCTGGAGCAGGTGCATTCCCTAACAGGAACTGATCCTCATTCTACGTGCTGTGGGCGTTTGAGTTCCATGACGATCGGGAGTAAGAGCCTTATGAGGTTGTTTCTTGGAGATGAGGAGGAGCGCAGGTAGGTGTAGCAAAATATGCAAAAAAGAATAACAAATATATAGTGCAGATGGTAAACACTGTGTAGTAGATGTAATCTATAGAATCGAACTCACATAGATCGTAGAAAATATCACGTGTCAGAGATCCTTCTCTCTCTGACTGGAGCCCTTTAAATGGTAGCAGGGAAATCCCTCAAGGCACGGATATGTATGGATAAGAAGAAAAGCCACAATAGTGCATACTATTCCAATAATGTATTAAGCATACAAATAACACGAGTATATCACACTCACATTCGCCATGTATAAATCGGGTGGGGGAGAGAACCGCAGCTCGTTGTATAATGGTGTAGGTGTAGGCAGCTTCACAGCATACAGGATTCTCTTCCGCGTGAGTCACAGCCGTCGCGTCACTTCCGCTATCGCGTCACGGCTGAGGGCGGAAGTTCCCAATGGAAGAGATCTAAGACCGAGTTCTGCCAGTCCTTCAGAGCTTGTTCTCTCCCTTCAAACTCAGTTTGAAGAGAGGGAACAAGCTCTGAAGGACTGGCAGAACTCGGTCTTAGATCTCTTCCATTGGGAACTTCCGCCCTCAGCCGTGACGCGATAGCGGAAGTGACGCGACGGCTGTGACACACGCGGAAGAGAATCCTGTATGCTGTGAAGCTGCCTACACCTACACCATTATACAACGAGCTGCGGTTCTCTCCCCCACCCGATTTATACATGGCGAATGTGAGTGTGATATACTCGTGTTATTTGTATGCTTAATACATTATTGGAATAGTATGCACTATTGTGGCTTTTCTTCTTATCCATACATATCCGTGCCTTGAGGGATTTCCCTGCTACCATTTAAAGGGCTCCAGTCAGAGAGAGAAGGATCTCTGACACGTGATATTTTCTACGATCTATGTGAGTTCGATTCTATAGATTATATCTACTACACAGTGTTTACCATCTGCACTATATATTTGTTATTCTTTTTTGCATATTTTGCTACACCTACCTGCGCTCCTCCTCATCTCCAAGAAACAATCTACCCTTCTGGGACCTGGAACTGTCCCATCAGAGGAAGTTGAGCTGCTTTTACACACATTTATTTTTTCACTATTTCACTATTGGTGTTATATTGTGTGTTATTAGTTGTATTCCCAACAACAATATTGGTTCACCAGGGAGCGCCCAATCCACTTCCCCACCTCACCCCTTCACCTTTCCTTCACATCCCCTTGTTTTGCATCCTTATGAGGTTGGACTTAGCTTACTTCACGATTTAGAACGTGATTGCCTACTACAACGAGCCAGGAGCAGGTGCCTTCCCTACTGGTGTTACCTTTTATCCGTGTGTGGACACACCATTCTGCCTCACAATCCGGTGAAATTCTCTTTCCCTGGAAATTAAGACCATCTCATGATAGTTATGGTAAACCGGTAACATTGTATCAACTATAATGTGACATTGTATTTTCCTATGTAGCTCTGTTTATGTGCTTTCCTATGTACAGTAGCACTGTTTATGTGCTTTTTTAATATTTTTATAATAATTACTAAAGATTTATTATGTGAGTTTCTGCGCTGGTATTTTCTTCGTCATCATTTTCATTTTATACAGGCATACCCCGCATTACCGTACGCAAAGGGTCCAGAGCATGTATGTGAAGCGAAAATGTACTTAAAGTGAAGCACTACCTTATCGATGCATGTACTGTACTTCAATCGTCATACACGTGCATAACTGATGTAAATAACGCATTTGTAACAGGCTCTATAGTCTCCCCGCTTGCGCACAGCTTCGGTACAGGTAGGGAGCCGGTATTGCTGTTCAGGACGTGCTGACAGGCGCATGCGTGAGCTGCCGTTTGCCTATTGGGCGATATGTCCTTACTTGCGAGTGTACTTAAAGTGAGTGTCCTTAAACCGGGGTATGACTGTATTGATGTTTTGAGTCATCAATTTATACTAGCTGCACTTTTTTCATATTAATGTAATATTATACTCAATTCGGAGTTACCACTACTAATTTGGAGCGCACCGTTAGCATATTCTTATACCTGAAGAAATAGGTAACAGTGTACTGTATACTGAAAACGTTTCCACTGCTCGCTTTACATTTCTATTTTTTTATCTCTTTATTTTTTAACTTAGGTGAAAAGCAGGTGGTCTCCCAACTGTACTGTGTTAATTTAGCTGCGAAGACGCCCTGGTTCTCAATATACTTACCGGAAAACATGCTGCCGATCCCCTCTAGGGGAAACAAAATAGCATTTAAATCTCCTTCGTTACACGGATGCATAGGAGTAGAGATAGGCGAATTTTTGGGGCGAATTTGGATCCGAAGGGGATCGGTCGGTTCCTTTGGTCCAAGTTTTTCAGCGGATCAATGTCAAAAAAGGGTGATGGTCATTTGCTGATTTTAATTATTATTACCAAAACACTCCAGTGATACCGCAACCCCTGGACGGATTTGTTGAATCCAATCTGCCGATTAAGCAATCCGTTAGCGGATTCCTAAAAACCTGCCCACGGATTACCGAATCCACGGATTGGATTCTACAAATCCGTCCACGGGTTATATCCAATGGCCCATTTTGATGAATCCATGCGGATTGAAATCTCTCAAATCCGTTTGCGAATTTTACACCACGAAACAGATTTTGGGGGTAACATCAGCAAAAATCTTGGTAACGGATTTCGTCAGATTTGCCCACCACTACATAGGAGGCTGCAGCATAATCCTATTGGCCTGCATGACGCTGGGATTTGAATACCTAGGAGTAACAAGATAACACCTTTTACGGTAAGTATCTTGGGAACAAGTGGGTTCCCCTGCTGCCCATCTATATAAAGAGGAAACTTTGCGTTTAAGGAGATGGGTTTTCATGCTAGCACTTTAAATTTATGCACTTTACTACCATTGCCCTGATTATCCTATTAGCCAACTGGAGGTATAATATACACAAAAGGACTGGGGCATGGCATATTATCTCCTGAGGAAGCAGCGCTAAACTGTGAAACGCGTTGAGATACAGAAACATTTGTGAAGAACGAGGATAGAGGCTGCAGGACGGATCGTGGTGTGTCCAGAACTATCGTCCCCCAATAACGCAAAACCGGGAGTGACGCACGGGCAGGTGTCGCGAACCGAAACCGGAGGTGACGTCAGATACCGGGGGAGCCCGCGATGGAGACACAAGAGGGTTACCAGCTGCTTTCCTACTAGACACACTCGGACGAGACGTCAGGAGTCTTGGAAGCAGCACAACGTTTGGCCGAGCGACACCAGCCCTGCACCCTTCCTTACTTACCATGCCTAATATGAATGTAAAGAATGTGAGTACATGAAGTACATACTTTTAATACACCTTTGTCAAAATTGGTTATTACAATGCAAATCTGTGATCATTTGCAATGGCAGCTGTTACAATATTTACAGTGTGTGCCAAACAACTGTTATTTTACACCAATTTGTGTCAGAAATAGATAACTATTGAATGATGTTACAATGAGTATTCAATAAGGCTAATGCAGGCAAATTTAAGATGGTATGAAAAAATATACATATTTTTGGAATAAGCACCGTAAATATAACTTCTTCAATAAAAAGCAAGTGTTGTATCACAGTATATGACACATATTTTTGAGTCATAGTGAAGCACTTGTGCGATTATTATTGAAATGGTAAATGGGGAAATGAAGGAAATTGGCGTATAAAAAAAATCTAACAAACATGCAATAGTATAACTGGCACAAAGGTACATTATTGCAGTTCTCAATCACATCTCCTATTTTGCTTGTTTACTGCTGGGAATTACAGGGACTGTCACATACTGTAACTCATATTCATCTTTTAATAAATATTGGTTAGAGTAGCACTTGTGGTTTATTTGAGTGTAGTCTAATTTAATCTCAAACCTGTCAGGCTTTCCATAAATCACTGAGGTAGTGATCTTATATTTTATGATTTAATTAGCATTGCAGATTTATCCACAAAGAGTGTCAGATATACAGCCCCCACACTGAATTCAGCCCTTACAACACTTCAAGCTAGCTGCCAACTTGCACAGTCCGGTACCTTAATCCTCACCCTGCCCACAAAGCAATTACAAAGGCCTACCTACAGTACTACAGTTCTACCAAGTCCCGCAACCCACTGTGCGACAATACTGATGCCAGGAACAGCAACCTGTGTCAGTGATTAAGGAAAAGTATAATTTCCACAAGCGGTAATTTAGCAAGGAACATCAAGCATGGCAGCTGTAGGAAATGGCCAACTAATTATACAGACTGGAAATATACTGGAATTGTGACATGAAGAATAAAAAATGATGGAAGAAGTTTCTGTTGCACACTGTGCCTATTTCTCCCCAAAGACCCAAGCCAAATTTTAGAAGGGTAATTTCTCTAAGGAGAAATAGTGTACTAAGTCAAGCTAAGTGCTATTATGTGTAACACAATCTTTTGCAAAAACTATAAAACACATTAGTGGTACAGTAGGAAGGAAGGAAAATGTATTTTTAAATCTACCACTCTAAAAGCACGCTTACATTCCAAATCAAGCAAGCTATTTACTGGGATTCCTGCCATTTTTTACCACTACAACTTATTTATTGGTATCAACTGATAACAGCAGGTTGTGGGAGGAAAAGGAAGTATTATTCTTCTAGATAATTTTCTTTCCTTCGAGCCCTCCATGGCAGTCAGAGACGAATGGGGTAATGCCCTCTCCTGACTGGGATGGACAGGTAAAAACTTTTCAAGCTCCTCTTGTACAGAAGGCCGTCCCCTCCCCCCCCCCCCCACCTCTTTCTGTCTATCTTAGGTTTTCTCCAAGTTAAAATGACACACCCAGCACCAACAGACAAAACACATAAGGGAGGGAAGCAGGACTGCCATGGAGGGCTTGAGCACAGACAAGCTCTGCATTAAGGGTTTCTTATATTTTGTGACACAGTCATAGACTCTGTATATATTAGTAGGAGGTTGCATTATGCCTGCTTTCCAGTATGCGATGAGTTAACTCCCCTAGTTAGGCCTGGTCCCCGCTGGCTACTGTAGCGCCCGCTGTGGCGGACACTGCAGCGAGGGGAGGCCGCCGCGCAGTGTTTTTCAGGGATACCTGAAAATTGAGCTGGCCACGGGCGACGGAGCGCTAGGCCACGCCCCCTGGTGGTTCAGCCAATGAGGGCGAACCTGCCGGGTGACATCACGGCCGCACCCCTCCTCCCCCATCACCCCCTCCCCTTGTCTTTCCCCCTGCAGCTCACTGCAGACCGGGGGACTCGGCTGCACGCTCCGCCAACCTCGCTGACGCGCAGGTAGCAGGGCCGCAGCCTTAGACAGGCCACATGTGATCCTAATTAAGTGAGCTAATCTGCTTTTAAAAAGGGGAAGAGAAAATGCCTGTGGGGCAGCAGTCTCTCTCAGGCACAGAGAGGACAGCTGACAGACAGAAACAGGCTGCTCAGACTTATGAGAAAGAAAACTTCGGCGCTACTGCGCATGACCGACTCAAGGAAACTCCCGGATGATCTTCAACCAACTTTATTGACAACATACACTAGGGCTACACCGCGATCTCCCCCTCTACGCATTTCACCCTCTAGGATAGGGCTTCGTCTTGGAGTTTATCCCCCTGCACCGGTCAATTCAGTGACCACGCTGAGCTCCCTCACACTTAGCTCCATTGACTTTGACACCACAGGTGCAACTGCTGGTACACAGAAGCGCAGGACAGTCTTTTGGCATTTGCTCAGACTTATGCAGTCCCGAATGGAATAAAGCTCCCGGGTAAGGAGCCAAGTGGTATCACCAAGTATTGTTGGTCTGGTCTGGTTTAGCTAACCAGCCGGGTAGATAGGCTTAAGCTTGTTTAGTTAGCTTCCCTAACGGAGATAGGCTTTTGTTTATGTTTTGTTGTACTTAAAGGGACAGAGCACCCATTGTTTTGTTATGTTTATGGACAAATGAAACCACCAGCATATTATTTCACTAGAAGAACTGTGTTGCTTCCTCACTAACAACGGTCACCCTGCCACAATTTATATATATATACATATATATATACATATATCATGCAGTACTTTGCAGCCATATTTTGCTACCATGGAAGCTTGTCCATCAACTTTATAGAATGTTGTGAACATGTGATCTGAGGACTATACTGCTGCTTTACATAAAACCTCAGGAACAGCTTCTGCGTTCAGCGCCCATGATGTTGCTATACATCTTATAGAACGTGCTCTCAAGATTCCTGATGGAATTCTTCTGAACATTTTTCTGGACATATGCTCTCTTAATCCAATCTTTAATCCAATAGCGAGTGTCCTTGGAAGATGGTAATCCAATCCTTTCCCCTTGTGGGATGATTAATAGTCTATGTTTTTCAATATATATATTTTTTCCAAGTATGTTCCTGTTAATCTCACCAAATCTAAATGATTTAACGGCTTTGGACAGAAGGATGGTAGGATTAGCCTATAGAAATCTAATAATGAACTCATTATTAGCTAGTTTTTTGGATTCGTTTTCCTAATGCTGCAACCTGCACCTTTAGGGTACCAAGTCAACGGCTAGACCTTGGTCAAAACATGTTTGGAAGAATTCCATGATATCTGAAAAAATACTTGACTTTCTTTTATTTGTTCAGGTTTACAACCTGACAGAACCTTATCCCAAACTCTGTAATATATTTTTGATGTAGAGTTTTTCCTAGATCTTAACTTGTAATCTACTACTTGCTTTGGGAGATTCTTATTGACTAGGATATTCCTCTGAATTTCCAAGCCATCAAAACTAATTGATGAAAGATTGGTCATTGGAATGGTAAATCTGGAATTGCTGCAAGAATCCATTGTTCCTCTGTTGCCATATTTATTAGGTCTGCATACCATGTCCTCCTGGGCCAATCTGGAAAAATTACAATGACGGTGCCCTTTTCCCGGGCAATCCTTCTCAGGAGCTTTCCAATAAGTGGTATTGGTGGGAAGGTATATGCTAGCGGGAAGGTTCACGGGGCTGTTAGAGCATCTATTTTCTGTTCACCTTTGTTCTTTAGCTTTGAAAAAAAAACCTTGAAAGTTTTTAATTTGTTCTTAATGCCATTAAATCTTTCTCTGGCATACCACTAGCACTCAGCTGCTAAAAAAAAATATCCACTCCCCAGGATGTATTTTGTTCCTGCTGAGGAAGTCAACTTTTATATTTATTTGTATTGTATGTCTTTATTTATATAGCGTCAAAAGTGTACTCAGCGCTTCACAAAATAATACAGTACAGGGAATTATAAAAATACAATAAGCGCAGCAAAATCAGACAATAGGAAAGGAAATCACTGCCCGAAGATCTTACAATTTAAATGGTATATTGGGAGACTTACAGAGACATCAGGTGAGGGAATAAGTGCTGTAGATGGCAGTGCTTGGCCACAATGGTTGGCAGGAGTGACTGTGGGTGTGTATGTCTTTGTCCGGCGATATGGAGCACTGAGATCTGGGACACATTTTTAATAACTTTTGCGTTGCCTTCTTCGCTTGGAAACTCCTGGTGTCAGCCTGTTGGATTATGTAAGCGACAACAATCCAGTTGTTTGAATTAATTCTCACCGCCTTTCTTTAGAACTGTGTTCTGAACTTTCGCAACAATAGATTTATGGCTTTTAATTCAAAAACTTTTGCGTTGTGGCTCTGACTCTCTTGATCCTAGTGGCCCTGACAAAACTCTTGGTTCAGATACACTCCCTAACCCTTCGAACTTGTGTCCGACATTAAGACTATCCAGTGAGGATCGTCTTATAAGCATCCTTTAAGTTGATTATATTTTCCCATCATAATAGGATGTTTCTTGTTTTTTCATATATCTTTATTAATGGTGATCGATCTTCTGAATTTATGTTCCATATTTCCCGAAAATTGTTTGTTTTGCAGGGGTCTCATATGGAGACGAGCCCATGGAACTACCTGGATTGCAGACGTGAATAGCCCCAGTCTTCTCATACAATCGAGCGCTGTTGGATTTTGCAGACTTCTAAGGTAATGGGATGCTTCAATTGTCTTGCGGGAGAAAAACCTTCCCTGTATCGAGACTAAAGCTGCATCAATAGTAAAGCCCAAAGATTTTAGTAGTTGTACTTGTATTAGCTGACTTTTTTTCACATTGGATCAGCCATCGTGTCCTATTAATTCTCACACCACTATCTCTGTGTGGTGACGTGCAATGTAATTTTAACAGGTTGTCCAGATATAGCCATATTGCAATACCTCTTTCCTGAGATTTTCTATCATTACTATCAAAGTCTTGTTAAATGTTCTTGGGGCTGGTTTGAGACCGAAGGGAAGTACAGTACCTTGTACTGAAAATGAAAGCCCTGGGTGCCAAACCGGAGACTTTTGTGGTGTGCTTTGAGAATAGGGAAGTGGGCATACGCACCTTTTATGTGCACCGACGTCAACAAATCTCCTGGTTGAACGTCCTGCAGTATTGAGTGCAGCATTTCTATTTTGAGTGTCCTTTTTCTAAAAAAAAAAACGTGTTTATTCTCCTTAAATCTAGGAGTGCTCTGTAATCTCCAGGTGTTTTTTGAGCTAAAAAGAATCTTGAATAGATCCCCTTGTTTCTTTGATTTATTGGAACATGAGAACTAATTCCTGATTGCAGGAGATGAGCAATACTTTGGTTTAAAGCTTTGCCCTCTCACCAATTCCAGGGAGCACGGGACAGTGTAAATGATGCCTGGCAATGGTGATAACTTGGGGTATATCCCCTTTTTAAACACACAGATACCCAGCAAGCTCTAAGAAACCCTTGAAATTACAACATTATATTATATATATATATATATATGTGTGTATGTGTGTGTATATAAGTGTCTATTGGAGTGCTACTAGGCGTGGCTAAATGTATACAACAAAAAAACAGAGAAGCCCAAAGCTACATCCAATATGACAAAAATACACAGTGAAATACCTATATATGTCTTGGAAAAGGGTCATTTAGTTAAACCCTTTGGACAAAGCATTTTAAGCCTACAAGCCACATCAAGACATGACAAATTTTAATCAGTTAGTGTTAGGACCTGCAAATTTGGTCATGCCTTGATGTGGCTTGAAGGCTTAAAATGCTTTGGCCAAAGGGTTTAACTAAATGACTCTTTTTCAAGAGATATATAGGTATATCCCCTTTTAATTACATCTAACACACGTGTCTGAAGTAGTGTGGTTTCAATCCTCGATAAAGTTGGAAATCATTCCTTCAACTGCTGTCTGACTTTATGATAGGGTCCTCAATGCTTCATTGGGTCTGAAATCTTGATTGGCCCCTAGATTTTCCTCTTCGGCCACTAAATTGTCTCCTAAAAGGTCTCCCAGGACTGTATGCCGCGCTGAATGATTGAGAAAATGAATAAGAGGTAAGAATGTTCTCTGTCTATACTGTGGAAGGTACTGACTCTTTCCACCTAAAATTTTGTTTATTAATTTATCTAACATCTTTTGGAAAGAATCTGCAGACCAAGACCTGAGCCAGCAAGCTCTTCTGATTGCCACTGCTCATGCTGTGGCACTTGCAGAGACGCACAGAATTGTAGGATGCCTCGCAAATAGTATACAATCTACTGCTCTCTGCGTTTCTTCAATAGCCTTCAATATTGTAGATCTGTTGACCTCTTCTTGGATATCCTCCTGTAGGTTAGCCAACCATACCCAAAGGTCTCTTGCAACTGAAGCTACAGATACCGCAGGCTTATAAGTAGCTCCCACCATTAAATAACCCTTTCTTTGAAAGGAACTCCATCTTGCTCCATCTAAATGGCGCTCCTTCTAGCCTGGAAATTGTAGGATCAATCTCGAGAGCGATTTATCAATATTTAATATCTTGTTTCTAAAATCTATACATCCTCGTAAACCATCTAGAGGTGGCCACTTTAGAATCTTACTGCTCCCACTCTCTAGCGATGATGATATTTATTGCTTTGTGCATATGAAACAAAATAGTTTACACAATACATCATGTAAATACTGCACCTGTTCAGGTTCTTGGATGCCCATAATTGTTTGCACAGAGTTACTAATTCCTCTACCTGATCCATATTAAAGGCCGTCTCCTCTTCTCTATAGTGTTTCTGCTCTGTGTCTGACACAGATAAAAAAAATCTTCATTGGAGATATATGGTAAGTCTTGGTTTGATTTGACAATTGAGTCATCAGATACACAGAGGCTAGTCTGTTATCTGGGCCTTTTCTGTGTATGTACATTTTTAAGATCATTCTTGGTCACAAACATTTCTGCTAGGGCTGATTTTAAACAGAAAATCATCTGTCATATGTTCTGGTGGCTCAGGATTTTTGGTAGCTTCATAGGCTGCACAAAACGTTTCCTTACAATCATCACACCGCAGACTAGTTTCTTAGACATCCTGGAAGCCTTTTTAAATACTTCCACTCTATGGATATTCTTAGACGAGGCAGTGCCAGACATAACATGCAGCACTGAAAAAAGGAAAAATGGGCACCAAAAGAAGAAAATATCCAGCTACAAAAAAAGAAAGAAGAAAAACACTTGTCATTACATTAAAAAACAAGAAACCCTCCTTCCCGAATGTGAGGATTTTGTGGGAGACACATTGTGTGCTCCTTCCATTCCTCTTGCCGGCAATCGCTGACACCCTGTTGTCTCCAATGTAGTGTGTGCCTGAATAGGTTTCCCGCGATACATCACCGCACTTCCGGTAAGGCGCTTGTAGCACGGCATTTTTGGTGCACTATTTCCAGTGCAATACTTCCGGCACACGCGCAGTGCCTATTTGAATATTAACTATTGTGCAGCAATATACAGATATATTAGGTTTAGTTTATGCACTCGTGTACGGTCTACATTTTTATTTTTGACATAAAACATAATATATATATACATGGACCGTTGTTATCCCAGCCTATTACATTTCACATATCCTATATTTTTATGTCAAATAATGCATCATGTGAATTTGTCAATTTCCACAAGAAATACTGTTTAAAAATAAATAAAAATAAGTACTATTTTTTATTCTGCCTACATTTTACTGGAAATCTGTACACACTACCTTCAGAAAGTCCTACTGTATCAGCCCAGGGTTGGGAGTTACAAAACAAAGATACATATATGAAATCCAACAAACAGCATACTTTCTAAAAAAAAAAAAAAAATTTAAATGTGTATCTTCCAGTACTCCTGGTTTTGGATAACTCTTCTATTCACATACTGTACATATGAGATCCTGCTCACATTTTAATAAGCTCATCCAACCAATTTGCAAACAACTTCAATTAGTATTTTGAAATAACGGCAAAGACTTGCAGAAAAAAAATATGGCTGACTTCTGGTTCTGTTGGGGATAATGTATGGGCTACCTGGCAAATGCAATAGTGAAGAGCTATAATGGCAGCTTGTCGAAGGAACGCAGGTGAAATGCATGACCTGAAGAGCATTACAGCTGTAGTGTTATACACATAGCTTTTGGTTCATCTTAGTCACAGCATCTTAGCCAAGGTTTGAAGATATGGGGCTTAACAATTGGCCAATTGAACAATCCTGTCTCGCTCCACCATCACATGACTGTAAGAGGTCTTCTGACATCAGTGTCTTCTGATGCTGGTGTCTTACTAACACAACTAAGTAAATAGGGTCCGATATACAGATGTAGAAGGCGTTATTGCACCCGATGGTACTTTCGCTGCACCCCTTTTTTTGCAATATCCCAGTCCCTTTGTCGTGCATGGCTAGTGCATTTACAACAGCAGTTGCTCTCACCGGCATGTTGTGTGTGTCCTGCTGCAACACACACGCCAGTGTGAGGAATAACAGCTGATCCATATGAATACGATATACTATATAAACTCTCAAACTGGAAGTCATGCTAATGAGATATGTGACAAATGCAGGACTCAATTCCTGACCTGCAGATATCTTACTCTAAATCCTGAGCCATATGGTAGTTGCTGATGTTAAATGTGACCAAACACATTTCCAATAAGGTATGGCGTAAGTGCAGCTATGGATTTTCCATGTCAACGGGGACCGTCTTAATATTACCTTTATTTAACATGCATCATTAGCAAACCTAGTCTGTTACTAACTGGGTTCTGTATATTAGGTTTTACAGATACCTTCTTTTTTATTTGTAACCTGGTATGTTTCTCATACTTATATAACCAGATACAATGGAGTTAAACAGTTATCCAACTTGCATCCCACTGAGCAGAAACACCCAGAGATGACAATACAATGGGGAGACCTTGAATGAATGTACCAATTAACAACGAGATATTGTAGAGGAATCCAGGCGGACCATCTTTGAATGAATTACACTGCCGTTTATTAATGATGATTTGGTCTATGACTAGAAACCTAGACTTTATAGGTAAGATATAACTAAGGGCATTTATGTTTGTGAAGATTTACAACAGATTGTCTCCTTTCTCTAACCTGTTATCTAAACTGACATTCAAATGCTAAATTAGGAGCTAGCACAATAGTAGAAGCACTAGCCTTGACCTGTTTTGTCCCACTTCCCCAGCAACACCGATGTCGCATCTCCATACCATAAAAAAAACCATACAAAACACCTTAGTCAAGATGTGAAATGGATGAAGGGCACAAATAAATCAATATAAAGAGGCCAAAACATTAGATCTCCCTTTCAATCATTTCACAATGCAAAAGCTAGTTCTACATGCTGTAATGAGTACTTTTATACAAGAGATTGCACAAAATGTCACTGACTTGTACGTGAAAATTACTAAGCATTCTCTTTATCTGAAGGGGTTTCGAGACTGAGAAAGTCAGTAATTGCCTCTTCCCTGCTGGAGGGGGCTACAGCGCAAGCCTACTTGATATTCAATTTTCAACTACCGTGTTAAGCAAGACATCTTCTGCTCGTTTAATTGCCTGTGCTGCTAACCCCAAATTTAAAGTGCTTGCAAAATAAAGATATTTCCACTTGCTATTCTGGAGTAAGCGCACCTCACATTTCTACCCATAACCTCTTGCAGGGTTGATAGCGAGCACCTGCTACCGACCAAGTGTCGGAGGAGAGACCTTGAATGTACGCACAATTTATCTCAATCGGCCTGGAGATTTCAGGCTTCATAGAACCAGCATCCAGTCGAAGCATTTTTTATTTACAATGCTCTACAACTTAGCTTAAGCTGTACGTTGCAATCGTACTTGTACAGTTTAAAAGAACATGTCATAAAAATGCATAAAAACTAATGGCAAAGTTTCCTTTGAATGCTCTTGTCAAATCACTAGCCCGGGAGTTTTCAACTCCAGTCCTCAAGACGCACCAACAGGCCAGATTTAAAGAAATCCCTGCTTCAGCACAGGTGGCTCAATCAGTGGTTCAGTCGAAGAGCTTGCTTCAGCACAGGTGGCTCAGTCGAACACTGAGCCACTGACTGAGCCACCTGTGCTGAAGCAGGGATATCCTGAAAACCTGACCTGTTGGGTAGTGTTTAGGACTGGAGTTGAGAACCCCTGTACTAGCCCAACGTACACAGGTACATGTAACAGAAGACAGATGGACTAGGACCGCTACTCAGTGTGCTGTGAAGCTGCCATAGGCTATGGCCCCGGTCCTCCCGGGGCATGGTGGCGCATGCAGCGACTACAGCTACGATCGCCGGTCTGTAGGAGAGGGTAGGGGGGGGCATGGCCATGACGGGGCATATTTGCCCTGCCATTGGCTGCACGCCACCACGTGAAGACAACATTCTTGTCTTCCCTGCCAGCGTACGCGTCACAGCGCTTTGCGCGCCCACACACACAGCCACTGTGGCCTGCCCCATAGAGGGCTGTGCTGTGGTGTGTGGGCGCGCACAGCGCCGTGACTACCGGGGACTCGGCCTTACTTACTCTTTTAAATGGAGCGGAACTCCTCACCGGCGGTGGGATAAAGAGAAGGAAAGGATTCGGAAAAATAAAAGGAACAAACGAAACGACAAGTCAGTCACTTGGTATTGATACTCAGAATCTGTGATGACAAAAGTGGAGCGAAAAAACAGAAGGGAGGAAAACACCGTAGAAGAAAAGAAGAAGAAAATAAATAAATAAAAATGAGGCAAGAGCAACAAAGAAGGGGGGGGGAGGGTCTGTTTCTTATAGTAGGTTAGTTTGATTAGATCAATTGTCAATCAGCATCCAATGAATATATTTCTGGTCTGTAAATCACACCTCATTTCTTGCAGGCAGTATACATTGTGTCAGAACAAAAATGAAATAATGAGTTGATACTGCCCTAAAATGCCTCTTTACTGTTAGATCAGGCCTGCACAACTCGTAAAGCGAGAAGGGCCGAACTGCTCCAAGGAAAAAAAAAATTGGGCCGCACGGGTAAAATCATCATCATCATCATCATCTCTCCTCCAGCACCTCTCATCATCATCATCCTCATATATCTCCTCCAGCACCCCTCATCATCATCTTCATATCTCCCCCAGAACCCTTCACTATCAACCTTTGCGATACTCCCCATCTATCTCTCATACCCCCATCTCCCCCTCACCCACACACATAATACTCCCTCTCCACATCAAACACACAATATCCCCCTGCACACCACACACATCCCACCCCCCCTGCACCTCACATCCTTCCCCCCCCCTGCACCTCACACCTCTCCCCCCTGCACCTCACACCACTCTCCCCCCCTGCACCTCACACCACTCTCCCCCCCTGCACCTCACACCACTCTCCCCCCCTGCACCAAACACCACTCTCCCCCCCCTGCACCTCACACCACTCTCCCCCCCCCTGCACCTCACCCCCTGCACCTCACATCACCCCTCCTGCACATCACCTCCCCCCTCCTGCACATCACCCCCCTGCACCTCCAATCACCCCCAATCACCCCCCTGCACCTCCAATCACCCCCAATCACCCCCCTGCACCTCCAATCACCCCCAATCACCCCCCTGCACCTCCAATCACCCCTGCACCTCCAATCACCCCTGCACCTCCAATCACCCCCTGCACCTCACATCACCCCTCCTGCACATCACCCCCCCCTCCTGCACCTCACCCCCCTGCACCTCCAATCACCCCCCTGCACCTCCAATCACCCCTGCACCTCCAATCACCCCTGCACCTCCAATCACCCCTGCACCTCACATCACCCCCCCTCCTGCACATCACATCCCCTGCACCTCCAATCACCCCCCGCACCTCCAATCACCCCCCTGCACCTCCAATCACCCCCTGCACCTCCACTCACCCCTGCACCTCCACTCACCCCTGCACCTCCAATCACCCCCCCTGCACCTCCAATCACCCCTGCACCTCCAATCACCCCCCTGCACCTCCAATCACCCCCTGCACCTCCAATCACCCCCTGCACCTCCAATCACCCCCTGCACCTCCACTCACCCCTGCACCTCCAATCACCCCTGCACCTCCAATCACCCCCCTGCACCTCCAATCACTCCCCTGCACCTCCAATCACCCCCCTGCACCTCCAATCACCCCTGCACCTCCAATCACCCCTGCACCTCCAATCACCCCCTGCACCTCCAATCACCCCCTGCACCTCCAATCACCCCCCTGCACCTCCAATCACCCCCCTGCACCTCCAATCACCCCTGCACCTCACCCCCTGCACCTCACATCACCCCCCTGCACCTCACCTCAATGCACCTCACCTCACCTCACCCCCCTGCACATATCCACGTTCGGATCAGGGGGGGGGGGAGCGGCCGCAGAAGAGCTCAGCTGGCTGTGACTTCCCCCTCCGTCCCACGTTGCGAGCGGGGGGTGGGGGGAGGCAGCAAGGAGCGGGAGCGGGCCCTGCGCATGCGGGCCCTGCGCATGCGCGCCGGGACCGCGGGGAATCGCCGCCATTTTTTTTTCAAAGTTTTTTTTTTTTCAAAGTTTTTTTTTTTTTAAATCTCATCGAGGGCCGCACAGAGAGGCCAGGCGGGCCGCATGCGTCCCGCGGGCCGCGTGTTGTGCAGCCCTGTGTTAGAGTAAAGTATATTTTACTGATGCATACGATATTTTGACAAATAAAAGAAGGAAGGCACAGCACAAAAATTATAATAACAACAAGCTTTGCTGATAGGAGGCATGTTTCTCTGCGAACAAGAGCATGTGTGTATAACTCATATGACATATGACATATAACTCATGTATGAGTGCATAACTCAATTATTTACCAGACTTTGGTCTGGCTGGCGCCCTCTAAAGGCCGGTTTGAAAACCACTGCTTTAGTGGCAGAACTAAAAAGCACTGCCAGAAAATGTTTATCTTTTGCAAATGTTAAGTGTTTTTGGTAATTTTTATTTGGGAAGGGGGGTTTATGCAGTACCACTAACTATTTCTGAATAATTGTACCTCAAAAGTTAAGAAAAGTAATGAACTACAAAATAATGCAAACACATGGTGAGGATATACACTAAAGGAAGGAAGGTGAAATAATATGGTCGACTTCTGGCTCCGATGGGGATTATATCGTTTTGCGGTCACAGTCCCACAATGAATTTTGGGTTGCAGCTTTCCCGGACTTGGCTCTGATTGGCAGATAGATGCCCATAAAACTACGGCTCCAAAATTAAGTGCAGCAGCGACTCATGGCTATTGCAGTACGGTGGCGTTAGGAGGGTAGATTTGATGATTTTATTTATCGGGTATTTCCCGCCCATGCTCTGCTTATCTACACTAATAAGTACAGGACACGCTGTGAGGTAGGGGGGCTCAGGTTCAGTAATCAGAGATGCCAACAGATCATTATAGACAAACAAATAGTAAACTGCAAATGGATTAGAGGTCTCTCTTTCAATTATGGGGATGCATAAACAGGGACGCATTGTTGATACATTATGTCACTAGTCATTAAAAGTGGGAACAAATAAATAAATAAATAAAACATTTATTTCCTCTGCTTTCCTCCGCACTTTAAGTTACATCACCCTCCAAACGGCACATATTATTTGTTGTAACTTGCATTATCTTTCATGAACTCTTGCATCAGGGCAAAGTTGTGTCCTCAGGCAGTTCTAGAAGAGGAGCCCATATATCTTGTTACATAAAAATGAGCATTAGTTAACACAATTATTTTCACAGTCTATCAGCATTAGCTACAGTAGCATGCATGCCCATAGCAACGCCAACAAAAAGTCAACCACAGCTGAGTGAGTCTAGAGGCATCTCTCACACTCGCAGGTCCAACTGCTACGAGCTACAAAAGGAGTTTAGAACTAAAACCATAGGCCTTTTCCCTCCTGGATATTCTTCATAGCTTCTGAATTGCCTGATTGTGATTGATTGGTCACCCAGGAAGTCTGTGATATTACCTCTTAATCATAATTAGTGTCTCTTCATCTGGACCACTTTTCCACGTCATCGCTGGATTCAAAGGAAGGAAAGGCTGCACAGGTAATGTCCTGAACATTCGGTTTTAGAAGAAAAAAAAATGATGCTTACTTAAAGTGCATAGGCATGTAATCACCATTTACATCGCATCATAAACATGTGCCAGCAATCTCAGCCCTACTGAGACAAATGATGCACCACAGTGGTAAGAGCTAACAACTGGGTGATACATGAGATTGAACAAGGGAATATTCACAAAGGTGAAACAACTAATAAAAATGTCTGTTCCAATTTTTCCTGGTGAAATATTTACAAATTATAGTCATTTAGAAAACAGCCAGACTCCCTGCAAGATTTCAGTTTGCACATTGTTTAAAGGAAGATCTTTTTTTCCCCTTTTTCATCTGCCATGTTCATGTTGCTATAACAACACAATAATAAGTGCAGTGAAAGCAGTACTTATATGTCCAAGGAAAAACACCCTACCTGTATCTGACAAACAACATGCTGTGTAATGTAATTATTCTGTATACATTTCACCTTAAAGAAAATAATTACAAATAATTTAATAGTATAAAAGAACAGTATTACATATTTTTTAATCAACGTGCTGATTAACATAAAGCAATTAATAAACAGAGACTATTTGCCCGTGTAGCCCCTGCTCCCGCTCACCTCTGTGGCGCGTGGGGGGAGGCAGCAGGGTGCCCGGGTAGGAATCCACTACGGTAGGCTGCGGGCTGTCAATGGGGCGACCGGGCCGCCGGAGCTTAGTGGCGGATTTCGGTACAGGGCGCCGCCATTTTAGAATACTCGCGCATGCGCGATGGTGGCGGTGCGCATGCGCAGAAAGCCCACAAGTTGCAGAGGCCATTATGGATGTGACGCATGTATGGTGGTTGCGATGTCCATGCGCAGGAGATAACAGTTGTGTTGGCCATCTTAGAAGAGGCTCCGCAGGGGACTACATATCCCAGCAGCCCTAGTGGCTGCACACCAGGTGGGCCATTATAGTCAATAGGGCTGACGGAACCACGAATGGAGAGGATAGGAGTTTGGTGCGAATGCAGCGACCACGCCAGTCGGAAGCAGGACAGCAAGAGGTGAGGTAAGGTCAGGGAGAAGTGCTCTGCTGAACTTCATGTGACCACGCAGGCACTAGATACAATTGGTGCACTGCTAGAAAGAGGGCAAAAAGGGTGTGCCAGAGCTGGTTTCAGAAGAGGAAGGGGATGTAACTTTGTAAATGGTTGTTATAGAAACAAAAATGCTTGTTACATTAGAATACATTTAAAAAAATGCTACTGTACAAGTATTTTCTCATAGTACAGAACTGATTTAAAAAAAAAAAACACATGTAGGATATTGCTTGAACTCCAGCTTTAAGTTATGTATTAAAAGTTACGGTGGCGAGAAAAAGTTTGTGAACCCTTAGGATTTTCACATATTTCAAACCTAAAATGTTATTAGATCTTAATCTAAGTCCTAATAATAGATACAGATAACCTGATCAAACATATGACACAAAAACATGATACTTTTTCAACGTTTATTTATCCACAAATGATTCAACATTCAATATCCATGTGTGAAAAAGTACAGTAAGTGAACCTTTAGATTCAGTATCTGGTAGCATCCCCTTCATCAGCAATATCTTCAACAAGAATTTCCTTTAACTGCAGGTCCATTTCTCACATCGGTTTTAAGGGATTTTGGTCCATTGCTCACAGAATTGCTTCAACTCTGTGATATTTGAGGGCATCCTTGCATGCACAGCTCACTTCAGGTCCTGCCACAACATTTCGATGGTGTTTAGGTCCGGGTTTTGATTAAGCCATTCTAAAACGCGGAATTTATTCTTCTGCAGCCATTCTTTTGTAGATCTGCTTGTATGTTTAGGATTATTGTTTTACTGCATGAGCCACTTTCGTTTCAGCTTCAGCTCATGGACGAGTGGTCTAACATTCTACTCTAGAATCTTCTGATACAATGCAGAATTCATGGATGTGTCAATGATGGCACGCCATACTGGTCATGAGACAGCAAAGCAGTCTCAAACGATCACACTCCCACCACCATGCTTGATGGTTGGGATGAGGTTCTTCTGTTTGAACGCAGTGTTTGGTTTTCGATGAACATAACGTTTCTCATTGAGGCCAAAATGTTGTGCCTTTGACTCGTCTGTCCGGAAAACATTGTTCCAGAAGTCTTGTGGATCGTCTATGTGCTCTTTGGTGACCTGTAGATGGGCAGCAATGTTCTTTTTGGAGAGCAGTTGTTTTCTCCTGGCTATCCTTCCATGAACACCATTCTTGTTCATTCTTTTTCTAATTGTTGAGTCATGAACCAACTATTAGCCCTGGTGAGAGTGGCCTGCAGATCCTTGGATGTTACTCTGGGGTTCTTTCTGACTTCCTGGATGATTTGCCGGTTTGTTCTTGGAGAGATTTTGGTAGGACTACCGCTCCTGGGTAGGGTGACTATGGCCTTGAACTTTCTCCATTTGACAGTGGATTGGTAGAGCCCCAAGTCTTTAGAAATAGTTTTGTCACCCTTTTATAGACTCATGAGCATCAATAACTGCTTTTCTGAAGCCCTCAGAGATTTATGTTGATCGTGGCATGATGTGTTTCCACACACCTGTATGGTGAAGACCAAACTCATAACGTTCCTTATCTTTATATATGGTGGGGCCTCCAAAACGTACTCCTGAAGATCTACCTAATGAAGACTTTGCAGTGGAAATGCGCGTTGGGTGATATCAGTGACTACTAAGGAGCCCTTGTTGATGACATCTAGAGTGGAGGACAACTTTAATCAGCCCAGTACCTGCTGTGACGGCCGTGGAGCAGATGCTGTTGCTGTGAATACCTTGTCTATGACCCAGGGAGGTCTGAATGCTCATAAACAAAGGCACTTATGTAAGTGGAATACATTGTGTTTTTAACATTAAAAACAGTACTATACTATTTTGCTTTCCCCTTTTTTTGTATATGGAATTTCCCCCCCTCTATGTGGATCTGGAGTACCTCTCTGGAGACATAAGTTGGTAACTTTGAACAACCACAACGCTTTAATTACACGTTAAACACGTGAGTGCAAATTCTATAGAATTTCCAACATTGAAGCTATTTTGTTGGAGTAGACAATATTGCACTATTTTGTGTTTCTACTTTCTTTTCTATGTCCTGATGTGATTTGCGCACCTGTTTCTCCTTCGTTTAATTATTTAAACACCTGGTTGTAATTATCCCCTTTAATTTAGCTGATAAAACCAGGGTTTCACTTACTTTTGCACATACCCTGACTCTTAATTACTCATTGTTTGCCTAATTCATACATATTTTTGTTTCAAAAGACATGGAATTGGTTAATAGAAACACTATTGGATATTTAAGAAAATACTAATTTTTATTCAAGAAGGTTATCATGGAAAAATTATGGAATATTTGTAATTATCATTGGGGTTCACAAACTTTTTCTCGCCACTGTATATTTTAACTTATAGGTGTACAAGAACTATAAGAATACTATAGTTTGTGCTTCAAACATTTTTTTCTGCTTTGATTGCTCCTTCCTTAGACATTGTTTTTTTTTGTCACAAGTCCAGAAGACATTCAGCAACAGATTAGAGAACTTGTCAAAGCAAGAAGGTGGGCTTCCATATGAATCTCAGCAGTGCCAAAGTGATGTTCAACAAATGTGTCAACTCTAAAGATCAAAATAAATGGAATAGAGCTACTGTAAAAGTGGAAGTCAACAACTATGTCTACCTTGGCCAGAATGGATGGGAACCTGTGTCGGTAGGGGCGGCCTTGCACAGTATATTAAAGGTGTAGCCCACTGGTTGCCCCTAGCCGTCAAAAACACGACACGTATCGGGTCAGAATGGCTAAGTTTATCCAAAATCGCTGCCACCCGTTAATATGTAGCAATGCTAAGTTTATTTCATGTTTTTTCTTACTGTGTGCATTCTGTGGGATTTATTGTGTTTCCGGAGCCGTGATTCACTTAACGAGGCTAGCATACAATGAATCCAACGACTATCCACTGTAGAGGGCCAGGAGCAGTGTTGAGAGATAAAGGAGAGTTGGGTTGGGACACACACGTTTGAAAAAATTAAATATCAATGGGCCAGGCATATCCCAAGTAGAAATTACAAATCGACTGGATTCTAAGGGATATTAAAAGTCCAAGACAGTGACCAAAATTAAGATGGGGGGGATAAAGTTTGGAAATTTGTAGGTGCAACATGGAGAAGAGAGGCTCACAACAGCAGTACCTGGAAGATTATTGGGGAGGCCTTCCTCCAGTAATGTATCGAAAAGGGCTGATATAACAAAATATTTTGGGTACATAGTTGTATCATTATGCCCCTCAATCATACTTGGAATTTATACTGCATGCACTTCTAACCATACAAACATCATACTACCCATAGCTTTAATTCTTCTTTGTCCTCTGGTAATTTCTCCCTGCGGTGGTCATACTTATTCTCAAAAATACGCTAGGCCAGTGTTTTCCAACCCTCTCCTCATGACCCACGACCACACCATGTTTTGTGGAATAACCAATGCAGTTGAATTCAGGTGAATACACTTTTTTTTCATACTAATAGAATGTTAGGTGGTTGTCTCAGAAACCTGTTGTGGTAGCAGATCACGAGGAGAGGTTTGGAAAATACTGCCCTAGACCCTATAGGTACATGCCTTACTAACTACGACCTGTATCCCTCCTGTCGTTTGCAACCAAACTGCTACATGTCTTGTGTTCGCCCATTTGACCAACTTTCTTAATTCTCGTGCTCTCCTGGACCCTTTAAAATCTGGTTTTCGTACAGTTCACTCAACAGACTATGCTCACTAAATTAGCCAATGATCTGCATGTAGCCAAATCCCATGGTAATTTTCCCCTCCTAATCCTGCTCAGTCTCTCTGCTGCCTTTGGTACTGTTGATCACCCTCTTCTGCTTCATATTCTAAACTCCCTTGGAATCCGCAAATTAAAGCTCTATCCTGGTTCTTATCATACCTCTCCCATCGCACATTTGCAACATGTCTTCATCTTCTGTTGATCTGTCTGTTGGTGTAGCTCATGGCTCAGTTCTGGGGCCTCTCCTTTTTCTTTGCAAGCTATCACTTGGTAACATCAACTCTTTTAGCCTTAAATATCATTTCTATGAAGATGATATGCAGATATATCTATCCAGAAAGTGCTAAAAATGTGCAACAAATGAGTGCAACATATAAAACAGTAGTGAAAAAAGTGTAATAAAATGAATAAATGGAATCAACCATGTATTATAGTGATGTTCTCTTTTCTTCAAAAAACAGCAAGAAACCGGTTTCTTCCTCCAGGTTTCATAGAAAAAGAGATAGCATATCCAATAGTGTAGAATAGATTGAATTTTCTCAAAGGGATAAAAGTTTCCATGGTTACACTCACATTTCAAATGGTTATCACAGGCAATGTACAGGGGTCTTTATGGGTGATCTTTGGAAAATACAATCTAACTATTGGATATTCTTTCTCTCTTTTTCTATCAACCCTGGAGGAAGAAACCGATTTCTTGCTGTTTTTTGAAGAAAAGAAAACATCACTATAATACATGGTTGATTCAATTTATTCGTTTTATTACACTTTTTCACTACTCTTTTATATGTTGCACTAATTTGTTGCACATTTTTAGCAGTTTCTAGCGCTCCCCATTATTTTTCTGAAGAAAAGAAAACATCACTATAATACATGGTTGATTCAATTTATTCGTTTTATTACACTTTTTCACTACTCTTTTATATGTTGCACTAATTTGTTGCACATTTTTAGCAGTTTCTAGCGCTCCCCGTTATTTTTCTGTGTACATATTCATGAATTTGGAGGTAATTCTTATTGGGTTTTAGAGCTGCTATTTCCTTTGTTCACCTAGTCACTATCGCCGGGTTATTTTTCTATATATACACTGCACGAGATGTGTGCAGAGACACATTTAATGGGGGGGACCGATTAGGGTGGAAGGGATTTCATGTCCACATGTACTGACCCAGTCGTGACGCAGGATGGAGTTGCCAGGTCTTCAAACCTGCACGGGTAAGTAATGAGTGTGTGTGTGTGTATTGCTGCTCCTCCTCCTGCCCGCGCGTGGCGGGAGGTGGTAGCGGGGGGATGGGGGGGTGTTCCTTCCCACCCCCCTGGTCCCCGTGGCTGGCTGCCATGTTCCTTCCCCACCCCCTGTGCTCCTGATGCCCACTGAGTGGGGAAAGTACCTTCACCGACTTGATGAAGCTTGTTTCCCATACGCCAACGCTTCGCCAAGCCACAAACCCACAAACAATTTTTGACTTTTATATATATAGCAAATGGAAATATTACTATATGCTCATTTGTATGTCTTAGACATGTCTGCAACCCCGCCTTTCACCATTATCACCCAACATACAGTGCTTCCACTGCAGCAAGGGATTCTGGGAAATGACCTCCAAATGAGCACACAGTGCCACTTTTTGCTTCAAAACCATATAACATGGTCCCATATACATATACACATACAGATACATATATAGACAACAGTCCAACAAGAAAGTCTCATCTGTTTCTTTTGTTGTAGGCTTTTGCATAGGGTTTCCAGGTGTCTGGTTTTGAACGGACAGCCCAGTATTTTCCCCTGCGTCCGGTATAAAATGAAAGGTAATACCGGACATGTACTGTATGTGTCCAGTATTACCTCTCTCCGAACGTAGGGTGGCTGCGCGGTACCCGGCGGCAGGTCACAGCCCTTGCTTCCGATCCCGGCTCCCCCCCCCCCCCCCCGCTGCAGACTTCTCCCTCATTGTCTGTCCCACGAAGTGTCTGCTGCTGCTGATTCGCGTGCCGGGTCTCTCTGACGTAAGCCCCGGAAGTCAGCTGGGCTAACCTTCCGGTGCGCCGGCGCACGTGACATCAGCATCAGACACCTCAGCGTGGGACACAGTGAGGGAGAAGCCTGCAGCGGGGGAGAGCTGGGACCGGCAACAAGTGCTGCGATCTGCCGCCTGGTGCCTCATAGCCACCGCCCCCACAGCATTCACCACGTAGCTCCATAGCCACCGGCTCTCCCACAGAAAGGTTGCGCAGCAACGCCCCCATCCCTCCCGCAACCAATGGCTCCCCGCCCCTCCCACCCACCCCCCGCAGCCACCGCCCTCCCCGCCCCACAGCCACCGGCCCTCCCGAAGCCACCGGCCCTCCTGCAGCCGCCATCCCACCCTAAGCCACTGGTCCACCCCCCATCCCGCAGCCACCGCTCCCCCGCAACCACCGGGCCTGACCTGAGCCCATCCCCAAGGTAAGTCTGATTTTTATATGTATTAGGGGTGTACTTTTATATGTACTGGGGGGTGGGGGTATATTTTTATATGTATTGGGGGGTTGGGGTATATTTTTATATGTAGTGGGGGGGTTGGGGTATATTTTTATATGTAGTTGGGGGGTTGGGGTGTATTTTTATATGTGGTGAGGGGGTTGGGGTAAATTTTTATATGTAGTTGGGGGGGTTGGGGTGTATTTTTAAATGTAGTGGGGGGGTACTTTTTATATGTATTGGGGGCATGTGGGGGTATTTTGCATATGTATTGGTGGGGCATGGGGGTATTTTTTATATGTATAGGGGGGTATATTTTTTATATGTATTGGGGGGGGGTCTCGCATATTTTAGCATTTTTTACAGTATTTTTGGACAAGTCAACTGGCAACCCTACTTTTGCAGTCCAACCACTCCCAGGAATAACAGTATGGGTTTTCCTCTGTCAGCATAGTTGTATGCTCAGGAAAAACTATGGTCAGTGCTCCTTCTCCTTATGTCAGCCCAATTGTGAGCTAAAGAAAAATCTCCCTCCTGTGTCTCACATGAGGCTTTTTACAGAGCTCTCATTAGTCCAGGTGGAGACTAGTTAATTGAGTGGCTGTAATTAACTCTCTCTCTGCTGGATTCTCAGAACTCTGAGGCTGCTTTATTTAAACAGGAATAAGTCCCTGTTACACACCTCTATATTCACACATGCAATCCACTCCCAAGTCTCTGATTGCCTCCTGGCTAAATCCTCGTGGATGGCACTCTGCCGCATTAAACTTAATATGGCAAACTGAGCTACTCATATTTCCCCCTAAGTCTGGCCCAGTATCCCCTTATTCCATCAACGTAAACGGTTCTACCATCCATCCTGTTGACAAAGCATGTTGTCTAGGAGTGACATTTGACTCCTCCCTTTCCTTCTCCATTCACATTCATGGCATTGCTAAAACCTGTCACTTCTTACTCCATAATATTGCCAAGATCCACTCTTTCCTCTGTCACTATACTGCTAAAAACCCTAATGAATGGCCTTATCCTCCCCCGTCTGGATTATTGTAACATACTGCTGACAGTTCTCCCTTCCTCACAACTTTCTCCTTTGCAATCTATCCAAAATTCTGCAGCTAGAATAATTTCAATTTCTCCCAAAACAGTCCCTGCTCATCTCCTCCTTAAATCCCTTTCCTGGCTTCCCATCAAGTTTCAGATCACCCACAAAGTTTTCCTCCTTACCTTCAATGCTCTCCACTCATTTGCTCCTCCCTACATATCAGCTTTGATCTGTCGCTATGCACCTGCTCTCCCCACCTTTAAGACAAACCTTAAAACTCACGTCTCAAATTAAGTGCTCTATTAGCTTGGACTCGTGGGCACTGTCACACACCCACAGTCACTCCTACCAATGACTGCCATCTACTGCACTTATTCACTCACCTACTGTCTCTATAAGTTTCCCATCATACCACTTAGATCAGGGCTGTCAAACTCTGCCCACAAGGTGTCGCCATGTGGCCCGCGTCTGTGACTCGACGGGGGGACAGCTGGGACAGGAGACCCGTGCAGGGTAACTGCGGGGGCCAAGCGAGCTCTGGAAGTTGTTGCCGGGCAGCCTCCTCACCTGCTTGTGCGTGTCTCCTCCTCCACTGCTGCGTGCCAGAAGAAGGCTGTGCGCACCGGAGGCTCCCCCAAGGTAAGGTGTGGGCAATTGTGGGGGAAGGGGGCAGATGAGGGGCCGGGGAGTAGTGGTGCTAGTGTGTGTGGGTATTGTGGGGCAAGGGGGTATTGTGTGTGTATTGTGGGGCAGGAGGGGTATTGTGTGTATTGGGGGGCAGGAGGGGTATTGTGCGTGTGTGTATTTTGGGGCAGGGGGTATTATGTGTGTGTATTGTGGGGCAGGAGGGATATTGTGAATGTATTGGGGGGCAGGAGGGGTATTGTGTGTGTATTGTGGGGCATGGGGGGTATTGTGTGTGTGTGGGTATTGTGTGGCAAGGGGGTATTATGGGGTGTGTGTATTATGTGGGTATTATGGGGCTGGAGGGGTATTGTGTGTGTGTGTTGGGGGGCAGGAGGGGTATTGTGCCTGTGTGTATTTTGGGGTAGGGGGGGGTATTGTGTGTGTATTGGGGGGCAGGAGGGGTACTGTGTGTGTGTGTATTGTGGGGCAAAGGGGGCTATTCTGTGTGTATTGTGAGGTAGGGGATATTGTGAGTGTATTGTGGGGGGTATTGTGTGTGTTTAATGGTGGCTAGAGAGCAAGAGGTGGGGGAGAGAGCAAGAGTGAGAAAGAGTGAGAAAGAGGGACAGTGATGGAGGGAGAAAGAGAAGGGATTGGGGAGAGAGGGGGGACTGGGGAGAGAGAAGGGATGGGGGAGAAAGAGAATGGATGTGGGGAGAGAGAGGTGGGCTGGGGTAGAGAGAGAAGGGATGGGGGGAGAGAGAGAAGGGATGGGGGGGGGGGGAACATTAACACCGGCAACTAAAACCGTCTCTCAGGAATTGTAGCATCCCTGGAAGTAAAAATAGTGCAATTCAGCTCTGGAGAACCCCCCTGTTCAAATTCAGAAAAGTTACAAAAAAACAAGTAGGTGGGATTATGACAAAAGACAAAATGAGAAGTATTTAATTACTGATTTATAATTTGTCATATTAGATGTAGCACTCAGGCTTTTTGTCTTGTTTTATATTACATGACGTCATAAACCCAGTAGCACTCCTTTTGACACAAATATATATGGTGTAGTGGGTTTGGGTTTTGAACTCGCAGGAACTGTGTGTGTTTGCTTGAATTGTGCCATAATTTCATTAAAATAGCACATTACAGCAAATAAACACCGATACAACAGGTTAAAATGATCCTGACCAGTAAAGCTTACATGTACTGTAACATAACAGCAAAATAAACATCCAGGGCTTCATCTGTTTGTTGGATGAATGTAATAGGTCTGATATGGGTTGTCTATTTTATTTGAATACCTTCAATGTAACCAGGATCTATAAATACATATTTCCTTGATGAGTTGCAGACCAATCTGGCAAAGGACAAAAAAATGTGTTCACTCGATCTGAATATTAAAATGTGTTCATCCTCACACCCCTGGGCTTTTAGGAAGTGAGCCATCTCAAGGTTGTTTGTTGTACTTGGCATTTATTACATATGACGTGTTAAATTGCTGCTCCTCTGCTGCTAATGCAGAATATTGATCTGCAATGAAACTGGAGCCCAAGATATTTAAAGGAGCAATGTTTCAGCAGGCCTTCTAGCCGCCTAGGCGAAGGAAGGCCGTGAGCAGGGGGCAAGGTCCCCTCACTGCAGATTGGCCGCTGACACGGCCGTGGGCAATAAGAATGAAAAAGTTACATTAACAGATGCAGCTATTACTGCACTTAGATTTCATATATATGTATACAAAACGTGCTCCATGCGGCCACCCATCCCCCGCCCACTCCACATGGCCTATTGTGTACAACGTGATAAAAAGGGGAGGAGACAATGGCCACAGTGCAACCAACCCCCTCACACACCCACCCCCCCACACCCCTTTATAGATAGGGAATGTTATGCAGGGAGCAAATGCAGAAGCCAGCAAAAACAGGATTTACAAGGCTTTAATTGTGTTAATCATAAACCATGCAAGGAGAAAAATCTTATATATCGCTAACAATTATTACTAATTCATGGTGGATTTTACACGGCTGACACACACATTAAAAAATGTTTTACTGCAGGGGTTTTTCATTTCAGTGCACTAACAAAATGGGTGTGATATTGCTTTACAGAGGTTGCCTGGTCAGTGAGACATGGTGGACAAATCATAACATAATATTTCGTGTTTATTACAGTTGGAATTTTACATTGTTCAAGATCAATTCATTGTTCCCGGGATTCATGACCATCTCTATCGCCAGCGGTATAATCTTTACACATGCATGACAATACAATAACTAATATCAAACATACAGTGCTCATCTTCAATAGCAATATAACTGCTACCTCTTAAATATCTCTCATATATTACCAGCAGTAATGCCTTTTGAAAGTAGAACTATACAACTATTTGCAGAGGCGCAGAACCACGAGGATGGATGGTTCCAGCAGCAAATTTATACACTCATGCACGGAGCGGAGAGCAGACAAGGCCAGGCAGGCGGACAACGGAGAGAGAGCGGACAAGGAGGTGACGCCACATGTGCAGACGCATGGACCTCAAAAATAGCCAGGAGATGCAACCCGCGTTAGCGTTGCAAGGGGGGATTTCAACACGCAGATTGTTAGGGCCATCGGCTGTCGCTCAGAAGCCGATGGGGGGTCAGCCTCATTCTGTAATGTCAGAACGGCTAGAGGTGGAAAGCATGCAACTCTAGGGCGAATCAGGGGGCATGTCAACTTGTAGATATTTAAGGCCATCGGCTGTCACAGACATGCCGGTGGGGGTTCAGCCTCATTCTGTAATTTCAGGTGGGTTGGAATCGGCTGAGATGCGGTCGCCATCCACCCGGCGTTGGCGGGAAGTCATCAAAGTTCAAAGACACTTCCGGGCGCTGGGGGAGACCTTCTGCCACAGGTCGGGGCGAGGAGTTCTCTGGAGCGGAAACCGAAAGGCAGTTCGTAACGCCGCCCGGGATCCCACAAGTTTCAACAAAGCTAACCTCACAGGGTAAGCAGAAGACAATGTCCGATAGGGGCATAGGGGGCGGGAGCGTAACTCCCAAGATTTGGGAGCACAAATGTTGGAATCAATAATGAGTGGTGTGAGGGAGGCGCTGACACCGCTTTTAATACGACAAATAGGAAACACAGAAGTCGCAAGCAATATTCAAAGGACAACAGCAATAGGGACTGTAGAGCAGGCAGCGCAACCTGAATTAATGCCTTCAACTTTGTCTAGCCAAATTTTAGTCGAGAACTCAGGGACATCCACATTAGCCACTGCACCGCCTCCATTGTTGCCCAGCCAAGTTTTTGTTGAGAATTCAGGTACATCCATACCGGCTTCCCTGCCCGCAGCGTTGCCCATCCAAACCTTAAATGAGAACACTTGGGCTGCCACGTCTGCAACAACACGAGAGGTTAGGACATTGTCCAATGTAGAATACAGAGATTCATACACAACCATTGCTAGGTCATTGGGCACACATTTGCCCAAGGAGATAAAGGATAAGATTTGGAAGCCTTTGCAAGGTCAACCATGGAGAGACGCCTTTTTCCCCGCACACACCAAAACTGGTCAAAAGCTTTCGGCATACTGGCAGGCGTAATGGGGGAAAAAGAACCACATTTGTGTTAAGCACTCTATAAGTACCAGGGCATGATTGGTGACGCATATCAAAAACACGGGGAATTCAGACAGGGTATGGAAGTTAACAAGGGAAAGATATCATGGAATGTTAAGGACGTAGACCTCTATTTAGTGCATATTTCAGGTGGGGGGCAAACAACCTTTTGAGGGGTCGCCGCCAGCGGTAGGGGCACATGGCGATCTGATACCTATATGCACACACCGGGTGGGGGTCACACGAGCAGTAGACAACCAGGCGTATGTTGGGCGTTTAACAAGTCCAAGTACAACAATTGCCGTTACCGGCACGCCTGCTCCACGTGTGGGGGCCAGCATAGGAGGGAAAAATGTTTTAAGAAGAACACACAGGGATTTAAGAGAAAAGAAAGAATTGCCGGCGCCAAATCAGTCCTTTAAATAAATCCGAATAAAGACCAAACCGTCTCTTGCAAAGTCCCAAAAGTATCCTTGAGCAAACAGGCAGTGAAGGGGTCAACGAACGGCTCACACCAAATGATAGTGCAATATGTAAAAAAGAGAAGAAAACAAACAGATAATGGTGCAGTACGCCAAAAAAGTTGACATTAAAACATTAAAAACTCACACATGACAAACATAACACACAATGACAGACAGACACTAGCAAGACTATAATCCTAACAAAAAGCTATTTATTAACATAGAAATACTGGGTTCCAGAGGATACAGCACTTAAGTCCAGAGGGGTAAAATTGAAACCCTACTTACAGGACAGTAGATGGTAACAGCAGTAAAGCTGAAGATCGCTCAGGTGCTCCTCTCTGATGATAACAGGAGCTCCTTTAGGGATTGCCTCGTGTGGGGGATGGATGTTGAGTCGCACCGGAACTTCCTGGTGGATGTGACATCACACGCTGCGGTGTTACTGAAATCGCTGCTCCTCTTCCTCTCCTTTCCCCCCACAGCCTACACAACTGCTGCCAATATCCTCCACAACCAAACAGACAGCTCTAAAAACAGGAAACGCGTCAGAGAACCTGTCCTGTTTTTAATGGCAATGTTGCCGGAATAAAGCTTTTGCATGCAGTCACCGCCGCCAGCCTGTCTTTTTGCTGTGCTCCAATGTCCTTGTCTCCCCCCTCCTCTTACATAGGATTGAAGCAGGGGGTCTCAAGAGCTGATATTAATGTGGGGCAGCTCCGGAGACACCCGGCTTCAATCCGATGCAGTAAAAATAAATGTTTTCTTCGGAGTCATATCAGGATCCCATGAGAACCTGTGAGTGGCTTGCGAGGTTAGACTAAAGTAACTACCATCACTGCCGTCACTCTAATCCCCTATAACTATATGCCCAGGCAACCAAGCTATTTACAGCTACCCTGGATGGTGATTATATCTATTTAATACTATACATTAGAGCACGAGAGAGAGATTTTCTAGAAAGGATCTCTTAGTCCTACTTATTATACCATTATTTCTCCTCACAGGCTGCTCTTGGAATTATTTTCAGCCTGCACTTTTGTAATCATCACTTCCCACGTCACAGAGTGTATTTATGTTCTATGTGTTTGATTTCTACTACCAGAACTACGTGAGGACAGTTGTGTGTGTCCTATCTTTTAAAGTTTAAAACAAATTAAAATGTAATTTTAAAATATTTCACTACTCCTATAGTGTGCACAATATAGGATCTCTATCTGGTGCACTCACGTACAGATTCCTCCCTTCTATATATATATTCTACCCCAATATCCTAAGCAGCACCCATCATCTCTACTACATACAGTATCACTGGAACAGCGAGCATGACTTATCCGGTTTATTACTGGACACTTTGTTGATCTAACCCAAGATGGGGCCCAATCGATATAAAGAGTTATGGACGCTACGCAGAAGATGGCCACTTAAGATGACAGTAACAGAAACAAGACTAAGCACCTCCCTAGCATGACATAGTAAGGATTACCTACTGTAGGGAAGAATTGAAGAGTACGCCAGTTGAACTGTATATAGTATACAATACGAATAAGTATACGTGTATATATATACGAATGTGAAAAGCATCATCAGTGGCTGTTAACAAAGCTCCTGTTTGTACCATAAAAGTTCCTGGCACCCTTCATTATTCCATCAGTATATCTACTCCCTGCCTGTGCGAATCCAGCACCCTGATAAGGTATGAGAGACTGAGAAAATCCATGGGGTGATCACGAGCGATGGTTATCATCAAAAGGGCACTGGTTACGCTAGAGAGCTTTTATGCCATCTACTCTAGCGACAGTGGTGTGAATCCTATTACTCCCAGGGCCAGTGGGCCTCCCCAAAAGGGCCATTTTCTTGTTCATGCCTGCACCACTAACCCAAAGAGTGGGCCTGTATGAAAACTAACAGGGTGTATCCCAACCCCCCGCCCCCACACTTATACCCCCCCCCCAAGCCTTTACCTTCCCCCCTACCCCAACACACACACACACACACATTGACTGACACCAACAACAAGATAGATGTATAGGGACATCCATCATTTATGAAGGAGACTGTCTAAATGGATAAACATGTTCATGGTTATTAAGGTCTGGAAACATGTTATCCTTTGAACTTAAAAAAGAGCATGAAAATAAAAGATTAAAGAATTCTATGAACGTTGTCTTAATTCAAACAAAAAGCGTAGATTAGCACTCTCGGAGTTTAAGAGGTTACAAGGCAATATAGTCTTTATCTAGGAGACTCATTTTGATGTGCAGGAACCCCCAAACACATTCAGAGGGACCTACCAGGTGGCTTTTTTCCCCATCATTCCATGGTAATGTGTGTGTGTGTGTGTGTGTGTATAGAGCTCCAGTGTGTGTGTGTGTGTGTGTGTGTGTGTGTGTGTGTGTGTGTGTGTGTGTGTGTGTGTGTGTGTGTGTGTGTGTGTGTGTGTGTGTATATAGAGCTCCAGTTTGTGTGTGTGTGTGTGTCAGTGTCAGCAGCAGTGTTTATGGGTGTAGCATGTATGTGTAGCAGCAGAGTTTGTGTGTGTAGAGCTGCTTTGCTGTGTGTGTGTGTGTGTGTGTGTGTGTGTGTGTGTGTGTGTGTGTGTGTGTGTAGAGCTGCTGTGTTGTGTGTGTGTGTAGAGTTGCTGTGTTGTGTGTGTGTAGATGTGCTGTGTTGTGAGTGTAGAGGAGGAGTGTAGAGGAGGTGCTGTGTTGTGTGTCTAGAGCTCCAGTGTGTGTGTGTGTGTGTAGAGGTGCTGTGTTGTGTGTGGTGTGCTGTTGTGTGTGTGTGTGTAGCAGCAGTTTGTGTGTGTTGAGCTGCTGTGTGTGTGTGTGTGTGTGTGTGTGTACAGAGGGGTGGCAGTGTGTGATATAGATATCTGCAGTGAAAGAGTATATAGAGGTGGTTTCATGTATTTACCATTTTATTTTAATAAAAAAATCTATTTAACTATTCAAAAGTGTCTATTATTTTTGAAAAAAGTCTACATTTAGCCTATAATAGTAATAATCCCAGAAGAACAGGGCATTACTGGCCAATAATGCCCTGTTCTTCGGGGATTATTAATTAAGTAAAACATTTTATCCAGAGTTTATTAGTGGATTAGTGTTTTTATACTGTGCAAGTGCATATTCCAGCTTATCATTTGTATGACATTTGTCAGCTTTATATTCTGCTTCTGTATGACGGAAGAGCGGTGGACATCTACTGTGACGGTGTAGCGGTCGCAATATGCTCTAAGTGTCACTGTGGGGCTATATTATCCGGGTCCTGTGTTGTTTGGACTGACACCTCGCATCACGCATGCGCACGGGACTGCTGTACCTTCGAGTGGTGACGCTGCTCTGCATTCTGGGACTCTCATTGCCTTTGCCTCCAAGGGGGATCCACTATTGACGAGATCTGTGTCAAGTGAAGGACGGAGTGTGCAGCGCGCCATCTGTACGGGACGCGGAGCTGACGTCACAATTCCATTCAATGTCTATCAGAGGGCATACTTCATCTGCTGCAGTTCTACCGTGTGGTAACCCGTTGTGTATTATTCACTCAATGCGCTTGATTTATCTACTAAATGTATCCAGAATACTCACCTTTTACCTTAATTAATTATACTTGATATACTTCACTATTGCGGTTTTGCGCTGTTGTTTTTGTCTTTATTGTCTAGTGTTGTCGGAGTGCTGAGCCACTTTCGTGTGATACAGCTGCAGACGCCAATGATATTTATCACAGATATTGTATGATACAATTATTAATTTTGTGTTAAGGGTTCATGCAAGGGTGCACTATTTTCACTTGAACACTAGTTTTTTTTTTTATTGTTTTATGATTCAATTTAGCTGCGCACTACCTGTTCACTTCTGATCTGTGCTGGAGAGGATGTGGCCAACCAGGGGATATGGTGCATGTGTAGTGGAACTGCCCCATTGTACAGAAATTCTGGACCATGGGTAAAAGAATAATAGAGGAAGAATTAGAAATCACAATACCTATTGAACCAATTACTTTTCTCCCATTCAAAACCGATAGAGAATATAAATCCGGCGAGCCATAAATTAATCTCACATATGATGACGGAAGCTAGATGTTCTATAGCACCATCATGGAAAAAGGTCAAAGCTCCCCCACGACGATAAGTGTACCATAGAATAGAAGAGATAATTCAAATGGAAAAAAATTACATCATTCCTAAGACATACTGGGAAGAAATCTGATCAAATATGTAATCAATGGATCCATAGATATTTCTAATTTTGAACAAATTTAATTGCACAAGAGGTTCCAAAAGTAATCCAAAATGGGGATGGCGTCCACACGGTATCATGTTTACATGGGAATGATTTAACAGTGAAGTTACAGATTAAAATACAAAAAGATGTACAATATGCAGAAATTGATTTATTTATGTATAAGCAAAAATGTCCCTAATTTGACAAATGTTTATGAGTTGTTAAATTGTGGGTCAATGCCCCTTCCTCAAATGTATTTATGTGGTCCTTTTTTATTTTCTCTACCCTTCTATAAAAACTTCAATAAACAATTTGATACAAAAGAAAAATAAGGTGTAAGAAAGTCGGAAAGTAAATTGGGCCACATTATCGTTTAAAATACCATTCTAGCCTTTTCACTATCTTCTGAAAATATTACTTCTGTTATAACACCTAATTGATGCCACTATCCCCCGTCCAATGAAAATGTGCTAATTGGAGCTGGGGGGGAGAGGGGAGGGGGGAGGGCTCTGGTGCTGGACCAAGCCATTTTCAGCTAAGGGAACCCCCCAGGCCCCAAGATAATTACTGTTTTCAATGCTTGTGCTTCCCATGTACAACGCAATATGGTCACTGGCATCGTTCAATGGGAAGCCACAACTGATGACGCGGCAGCAAAATTGTTTGACCAGCAGAAAATATTGGCACAATGAGTACAATAGTCTGTATCTCAGTAACTAGGCAGTCCCGAGAAAATGGCACGGATCAGCCACGAAAGACCCCTATGATTCCAATTATGTTAAAAATAAATTCTTGCAGGAGGGATTGCTGCATTAATCTCAAGTGAGGACTAATTTCCCTTCTTTATCCCAACATTTGTATGGATTGCTTTAATATACTGCTCTTGCTTGGTCCCTGAATGTGCTCTTGATTACAAAATGTGTCAGATATAGACAGATAGACCAATTAAAGTAGCAAGTCAATAAAACCAATAAAAATGTTGGCTGATTTAGACAAATTGTGTCTTTTTCTGCAGCAGTACTACTCACGACTTGGGGCTGAAAATAATAGGAACAGAAATTGCACAAAACTTGTATTAATCCTTTACACCGTACTTTAGGATCTTTGACCCAAAACAGCATGAGTCACTGGGTAGAAATACATTTTCCTTAGTATTCATTTTTACTTTACAGTATTTCACAGTTTTGTACTGTAGATAACCTGCACACCTAAACATAGCAGGGTCTATTTATAAAAGTCTTTTGGTTCACAACTGGGGCAACACAAATGCAAGAAGTTTGCATCAGATTTACCATCGTAAAAATTTACTTTTTTAAAAATAATATTCCTTTACTTTCATAACTCTAGTGTTACTTCTCGCACCAGATTTGCTCCACTTTGCAGCCTTCATACTCTAAGTGTTAATATGCTTTACCATTGTAGTTATAGTACAGGCACAAGCTTGAGGAAGTTAATATTCTGCCATAGTATAATTTTCCTAGTACTTTTGGTGAATCCGTGCACATGTAGCAAAGCAACATACCATTTACTTTACTTGAAATATGAAATAATGAGAACCGTATGTGTTTCCCCCACCCTCTGAGAGATTTGCCCTGCTACCAGGTGTGCAGTGCTGGTACCTGCTGGCTTACAGGATACTGAGGGGTCCGCCGGTGGTCGTGGGGACAGCAGGACAGGATTCTGGGGTATTAGCTGGTTCATTCTTACTCTGGTGTCAGCGCCTCCATCAGGCTCCAGGGATCTGAAGGCAATCCGTGCAGGAGAACTTACACTACTACTATTGCACTCACACGGCAGGAGTATATTTTAACAGGAACACTCTTTATTCTTCCTCTGCACATACAGCATACAAACAACATCTGCATTCACAATTCAAATCGGCCTCTAGCATCTGGATGGTCCCTGGACTTCCTCCCCTGGCCTAGGGCACCAAGGGCAGTCCGTCAATGCAATTCGCAATGTGCTTCCCTTTATCCTAATTTCCAGCCACCTCTACTCAAAAATTGCAACTGAAATAAGGGGACAGGAAGAGTTTATTTGGCAACTCAATATCAGTAACTTCAATGAGGTCATAGCCACTAATGTAAATTAGTGTAAATAGGATTGTGGCACCCCCCTTTCCAAGATCAACACATTTCATTTCTAATGCATGTTAAAAACAAATCCATTCAACATTATTTATTAATATTATGCTATAATATTTTTTTGTTGAAAGTTCTGCATCGGTACAATTTATATGTATCAACGTTTGCCAGCATATCATTGGCCCGTTTTTCATTTACATATAATGACAATAACAACTATCATCGACTCGGATTTGAGATCAAGGGAAACAACATCACAATAAACAATACTCCCCATATCTTCTCGTGGTCCACATCTACAAAACTAATACAATTATTAATTTTCACCTGCCTTGATGAGCTACTTAATATTCAGCCGAAATAGTATAACTATTCTTATGTGTAATGTTTATCTTTTTATGGGGATCGTTTTTAGTATATTTTTTAAGGCCTCCTTTTGAACAAATTTCGTTTCTGCAATAAATTTTCTAAGACTTATTTGGGGAGATGTTTTGCAATTCCCCAACCCTAGTGAGAACAGACAGAGATCTCCCACCTTTTTTCTCCTCCTTGACTGGTACTGTAGTTGTGTGATTGTTGCAGAACTCACTAAGGCCACTGAGCAGTGATGGCAATTACTACCCGAGCAGAAGATTACACAGCGACAGTAAACATCTCATCCATTCACTCACTCAGGACTGCTATGGAAATCTTTCATAGAAACTCATCCACCATTACGAGAAAAATCTCCCAATATAGATAGAAAGATTAGGCATTTAAACATTCCTCTAGACTCCAGCTGTTGCTCAGCAATTTTCTCATGCATACAGAGGGAGAAAATGACACTGATAACCTCAAAAACACATACAGATATGTATCAACCTAGTTTCTAATGCGCAGGGTTAACCCAGCAATTGAAATTCTGGGTTATTCACTCACATGCTTAGATCGAGAGCAAGACATCATTCTAATATACTACGGGATTTTATGCCCACAGTGTGTTGAGAAACAAATAAAATGTGTGTGCTCAGAAAACATATTGTGCTTTTGTTGAAAAGAATAATTGTCAATCCCATTATTAATCTATTTTTACTTAAACATGTCCATCTTGTCATCATCAAAACACGCTTATATCAAATGTTTTTTTCCTCACACAGTTGATGGGAACAGTACCAAATATATTCAGCCTTTTTTCCCTAGGTCTGTATATAAAGGTTTACTGCAGTTATCTAGAGGAGGCTGGGTAAGATAAAGTCTGTCATCACAATAAATATTAAAAGAGAGCATTCAACTACAAAGTAAGCTGCTTAGAAACTGTCTGAAAATCCAACCTGGATGGATTTACAGTTAAATAGATTCCATGGTGTGTGTGTGTGTCCTATTTACAGTGTGAAATGACAATGGGCTAGATCCACAAAGCTCCATTATGGACTTAACAAGGCAGTAACTTTACACCTAAGTGCTAATAGGTATTTTCAAAGCTCACTAACGCAGTGATAACTGCTGTTTTCAGCGGTAATGGATGCTTGGCTTAGTATAACAGACATTAGTGCTGATGATATTTAAAAGAGGTGTTCCTTGTAACAACTATTCATAATTAACGTTGCGCGGGGGTGGGGGAGGGGAAGAATGAGGGAGAGGGAACCAAGTGATATATATATATTATATATATATATATGCAAATATTACTGTATGCTCATCTGCATGTCTTAGGCAGGTCTGCAACCCCGCCTTTCCCCATTATCACCCAGCATACAGCACTTCCACTGCAGCAAGGGATTCTGGGAAATGACATGCAAATGAGCACACAGTGTCACTTTTTGCCTCAATAACCATTTTTAACATGGTTCCCTATAGGCTTAAGCTTGCTGCATGGTCACAGCTTTGAGCACAGCCAGGGTTAAGGTTTTTATATATATATATATATCACATTTTAAGTTATGGTGGGTGAAAAAGGCAACAAAAAACCTCCACTGTTAGCATATAGCCAATAAAGAATATCACTTGTGAGCACATTCACATGTCTTAGGCTAAGGCCCTGCTCCCAGAGTCAGCGTGCCCGCACTGCAGACAGGCGGGGCGCTGACATACACAGACCACGATATGCGGTCTGTAGGGAGCGGGAGGTGGGCGGGAGTGGGAGGGAGGGGGGGCGTGGTTTGAGCGGAGGGACCCGCTACTCTCCCCCCCTCCCTCCGCGGCTCGGGTAAGTAAAGCAACACACACACACAGACAGAGGCAGGCACTCAGGCACACACATACACACACACACAGACAGAGGCAGGCACTCACGCACTCAGGCACACACATACACACACACAGACAGAGGCAGGCACTCACGCACTCAGGCACACACATACACACACACACAGACAGAGGCAGGCACTCACGCACTCAGGCACACACATACACACACACACACACAGACAGAGGCAGGCACTCACGCACTCAGGCACACACATACACACACACAGACAGGCACGCACGCACTCAGACACACACACAGACAGGCACTCATGCTGCTGTCACTCCACACTCCTCCCTGCTCCCAGAAGCCTCTCCTCCTCCCGAAGCCTCCCCTCCCCATTGGCTCACAGCCACACCACGTGACGCGTCAACGCTAGGGAACACCATTCTCTTGTATCCCATAGCGGCTGACGCGCCACAGCGTGTAGTAAGCTGTGCAGCCAGAGGGGACCGGGACCGGCTCCGCAGGATTCCCCTGCTGGTGGGGAACTCGCGTGTGGCCGCCCGCGCCACCGAGCGCAGCGGGACCGAGGCCGAAGGCAGGTCTGCAACCCTGCCTTTCAACCATTATCACCTAGCATACAGTATAAAAAATAATAATATATATATACCCTGAAACCTCTCTTCAAACACGTGAAGAGACACCTGTGCTCAAAAAGGGGCACACCTGAGGCAGCTGGGATCAATAATAGTATATGTAAAGTGTATTGTAATGACTCCTATTAGCATATATCTCAGGTGGGCTCTGCAACAGGGACTAATCACTGTTGGAAAAATGTGCCTCTAATTCAGCAGTGTGCTGGTTAATTGCACACCAGTAATCAATCAGACTCCACCTGGCTGATAAGGACTGTCAGAAAAAGCCTGTTCTGAGAAACAGGAAGGAGATTCCTTAGGAAAAGAAAGACTGCAGAGATTCCTTAGCCCCACACCTGGGCTAAACTAAGAAAAAGAAGATGTCTTGATGCACACAGAATGATTGTATGCTGCCAGCAAGACAAGGGGACAAGACCTCTATACCACAGAGAGTGCCATAGCACACAAGGATGCTGACCCAAGAGAACAGAGAGGCCTTCCACTACAGAAACCCCAGATACAGATACAGTAAGACTTTCTTTTTGCACTGTTAACTGGGAGTTAAGTATAACAGTTACCTCTTCTTTCGCACACCACACTTGGCCCCTCCCCTCATACACATACCCACCACTCACCTTCTCCTACTCAAACCACACTTCCCCTTCCACACCCCTCCCAACACAAATGATCACCTCCCTGCCCCTTCCCACACAAAGCTCTCTGCCCCCCGCCTCCCTGCCCCTTCCCACACAAAGCTCTCTGCCCCCCGCCTCCCTGCCCCTTCCCACACAAAGCTCTCTGCCCCCGCCTCTCTCCCCCTTCCCTCCCCTCTCTCCCCCTTCCCTCCCCTCTCTCCCACTTCCCTCCCCTCTCTCCCCCCCCTTTCCCTCCCCTCTCTCCCCCCCTTCCCTCCTCTCTCCCCCCTTCCCTCCTCTCTCCCCCCCTTTCCCTCCTCTCTCTCCCCCCTTCACTCCTTTCTATCTCCCCCCCTTCCCTCCCCTCTCTCTCCCCCCTTCCCTCCCCTCTCTCTCCCCCCTTCCCTCCCCTCTCTCTCCCCCCCTTCCCTCCCCTCTCTCTCCCCCCCTTCCCTCCCCTCTCTCTCCCCCCCTTCCCTCCCCTCTCTCTCCCCCCCTTCCCTCCCCTCTCTTCCCCCCCCCTTCCCTCCTCTCTCTCTCCCCCTTCCCTCCTCTCCCCCCCTTCCTCCTCTCTCCCCCCTTCCCCCCTCTCTCACCCCCCCTTCCCTCCTCTCTCTCCCCCTTCCCTCCTCTCTCTCCCCCCTTCCCTCCTCTCTCTCCCCCCTTCCCTCCTCTCTCTCCCCCCCTTCCCTCCTCTCTCCCCCCCTTCCCTCCTCTCTATCCCCCTTCCCTCCTCTCTATCCCCCCCTTCCCTCCTCTCTCTCCCCCCCTTCCCTCCTCTCTCTCCCCCCCTTCCCTCCTCTCTCCCCCCCTTCCCTCCTCTCTCTCCCCATCTTCCCTCCCCTTTTTCCCCCCCTTCCCTCCTCCCTCCCCCCCTCCCTCCTCCCTCTCCCCCCCTTCCCTCCTCCCTCTCCCCTTCTCTCCTTTCCCCTCCCTCCCCACCACTCCGTTTGCCCCCCTCACACCACCACTTTGTTTTACCCCTCACACCACCACTTCGTTTTACCCCCGCCCCCCTCACACCACCACTTCGTTTTACCCCCGCCCCCCTCACACCACCACTTCGTTTTACCCCCCCCTCACACCACCACTTCGTTTTACCCCCGCCCCCCTCACACCACCACTTCGTTTTACCCCCCCCTCACACCACCACTTCGTTTTACCCCCCCTCACACCACCACTTCGTTTACCCCCCCTCACACCACCACTTCGTTTACCCCCCCTCACACCACCACTTCGTTTACCCCCCCTCACACCACCACTTCGTTTTACCCCCCCCTCACACCACCACTTCGTTTTACCCCCCCTCACACCACCACTTCGTTTTACCCCCCCTCACACCACCACTTCGTTTACCCCCCCTCACACCACCACTTCGTTTTACCCCCCCTCACACCACCACTTCGTTTACCCCCCCTCACACCACCACTTCGTTTACCCCCCCCCCCCCGTTCACATCTCTCCGTTTTTAGTTTCGCGTGTCCCCCCCGTTTCGTGTCAGAGGACAGCAAGCAATGCAATACAATACAAGCTCCCAATGCTTGTGTTGCATTGGTTTTGCCTCGCTGTCCTCTGATTGGGTAAAGTAGGTCATGTGATCTGAAGTCGGAGCTGCAGATTCAAAATTTTGAAACTCTTGAATCTGAGCTCCGACTACAGCTCATGGGCACGCGCAGGAGGGAGCTCACGCAGGCCACACACATTGTCTCTATGTGTCTCATCGTGGCGAGCGTGAGTGCCCGCACCAGCTCAGCGCCACCCTGGACGCAGCCTTAGTCTTCAGAAGAAGACACTGAGAAGCTGGCAGAGTGTTTCCCCCAGGGGGCTGTGGCCCCCAGTTTAAGATCGCCGTGTTCATTCTTTTCCCCATAGCTAGCACAGATCACCAGGATGTTTTTATTAGTATTTGATTGCGGGGGTTACATAAACCCTGCGTAACTATAGGGGCGCACACTCGTGATGAAGCCGTGACTCTAAGCAGGCGAAACGCGTAGAGTGGGAGGTCCTTGTTACGCCTGGCCATGTAGGAGACGCGCAGCAAACAGCTTGTACACCGTGGGAACCAGGGGAGCGACGGAGCAGACACAATACTTGCCGAGTACCCACCTGGGGGCAACAGACGTCCTATCGAGACAGGGCGGTGAGACCAATTGCTGTGCGGTTTCTTGTCTACACTGAATAGTGTTACATGCCTATTTTAAACTGTTCTATTATATGTGCGTTTTTTATATATTACATAAATATAATTTTTTATCTGACTGATCTGTGCTAAGGAGTTCCTTTCCATTTCCCTCCATTGGGGTCATCTCTTCTGAGCTGCCTGGATGGGACTCTAACTGTACCAGACCCACTGACAACAGCCAGCTACAGCTTTATCTGAAATTGCCTTTTAACATCTAGTATCCTGTGAGTAGGCTGTTTATAAAGCCAAGTTACTAGCCGATTATCATCCAACATTGCAATACACCTGCACTTAAATTGTCTGTGTTGCTGTCTCTCCTCCGTACATGCTCCCCCTGGATTGTATGAAAATATCCCCAGGTTAAGAAACACTGCATTAGCGGGATAATGAAAGTGTGCTCCCATTATTAGGTCAGGACAAAGGAAAAGAATAGTGTGCTGTAATATAAACATATGATGATCTTAGCATGAAGCCTACGAATACAATATGAAGTCTTCACTGTGCATTACCACTCAAATGGAACTTTAAGCTAAATAAACCATAGAAAAAGAGTGTCCAGATACAAGCACTAGCCTGTTCCCTAATTCTAGGATTATGGATTCTGTGTCAGGGAGATTGCATGGTTGTTATTTCCTCTCCCAGTAGGCTCCAGAGGGTCGTGGCAAACTTTCAATCTATAAGCAATTTTTACTCACCACTTGTAACGAATTCCAAGATGTTTGCTCTCCAGCTCAGTATAAAACTCTACTGTGTATGTGCAGAACTCCGTTTTTTTTGTCTCAGACACAGGAAAAACAGCAAAGATGATAATGTTGCTGTTCACAAAAAAGACACTGCAATACTTCATTTACAGTACTGTACAAATCTCTTTTGGCTATTTTCTTAGGTTTAAAAACTGGAAATGTTGGGCCAACTTTCAAGTAGACCCCTGTACCCTGTAGGAGGGGGGACACGAAAGCTGTTAATGTTATGCGAGATGGTGGATGTGTGTGAGATGGGGGTGTGTGTGTGTGTGCGCACGTGTGAGATTCTGGGTATGTGTGTGTGAAATGCTAGGTATGTGTGAGATGCGGGGCATGTGTGTGTCAGATGCTGTGTGTGAAATACTGGGTGTGTGTGATTCTGGGTATGTGTTGGGGAGCTCCACCAGGAGGAGGGAGGGGAGCAAATTTTCAGAGCGGCCCCCAACAAAACGAAGGGCTGAGAGCTCCAGGCCTATATTAAGGTTGGAAGGGCATGGGAGGGAGAGGAGACTATGGAGTGCTTGTGTTAGGGGCAGAGAGCAATTTATGGTGGGGGATTGGAGTGGGAAGGAGTTGGGTTCAGACCCTGGGGCAGCTGGCTCTGTGGGAGGGAGTGGGGGGGGATGTAAGGTGGACAGCAGCAGTTACATGTCCTCCGTTGGTGCCAGTTGGGCATCATTCAGCGGCAGTCATTGTCCAGGTTGATCAGCCACTTGGAGGTAGGGGGGATAGTTAAGGGGCAACAGGGCGGAGGGAAGGGGTGTCATGGGAGACCAGTACTTTTGTTCACCTTTACCTTTCGGGATCATTTACACCAGACGGGGACAAAGAAGTTGAAGCAGACATACAAAAATGCACAGAAATAGGGAAATACATAAAACTGCGGGTCTGGGGTGAGACACTAGCCTCAACTAGGTGCACGGCGCCTGCTTCAGTAGGCTTACCCTGTCCGCTCCACATCTCGGAAACACACAGTACTCTTTTCGGGAGAGCTGCCATGCTTCCCCCGCTAGTTGGAACTCCAGCCAATTCTGAGTACTTGCTCCCAGTGCTTATCCTCCACTTGGCCAAGCTGCTCCGGCACCTCACAGCCAAGTACCCGCCGGTCGCGTCGCTGGACTAAGCCCGGAGCAAGTAGGATAGTTCCTCAGAACTTGGCTGTGTCCTCAGAACTTGTCCTCAGCTAAGCCAGGCTTGGTCCCTGGCTGGGGACCTTGATAAAGCGCAACGAGCATGAAACATGTCGGTCTTGGTCTTACTGCTGTTGGCCCAATTAAACTATTTAACTTTTTCAATCACCCTCTTCCTTGTTATTTGACTGATGGTGCGCCGTGTTTTTTTTTGTTTTTTTCCGGATTGATTCAGGAGGACAAGGATTCATTCCTCTCACAAGCAACAAAAGTGAGTCACTTAGTGCAGTCAATTTTGGGGGATTAATGTCAGGATAAGAATGCTGGGAGTAAAATTAGTTCCTGGATGTTTCTAGCTCTGAGTTAGTGAGGCCAGGTAGGCGCCATCTTATCATTTTCATGTATTATTGAACCCCCTCAGGCTGACACCCTCCCACATCTGTGACATATGATATCCTATTGGGGACTGAATTGGTTTCTTCCATTATTCATACCACACATATTCATGTTTGTTGGAGTGCTTTCTGGAGCCCCAGTTTTCCATGGACTTTATACCAAATACATTTCTAAAACTTGGGCTCTAAAACTTGGATTTTGCAACTTGGTTTTAAAACATGCTCCTGCACTGGGTTATAAAACTTGGTTGTAGAACTTGCTGGCTGATCAATGCATTACCTAGGGGAAAGTACTAAGAGAATACACAGTTTTTATACATAGACACGTACCTGCAAAACATGCACGATTCGCAGGTACAATTACAGTATTACCAGTAATAAAGTCCTGAACCCCTGTACAGTATACACATTTCGGTTCCATTTGCCCGCCAATATCCACTATTATACACACAATCTCAAGTTCTATGTTTCCTACATGGATCTTAGCAAGGGGTCAAAACACACATATTTTACCAAGCCTATGAGCTCATATAGTTGGTGGACAAAGCGGCTAGGGAAACAGGGTTTGCAGGGGATACAGTTAAACACTTTACTGGCCTTGTGGGCTAACAGAAACAGCCCATTACACACGGTTGTAGGGGCAGCCAGCCAGGCTTCACCTTTATTATGTGAGGCCGGCTATCCCTACCGTGACAAGGGGGTCTGGGAAAAATCTGGGCTGCATTTTGTTATTGTTGAGATGGGAAGGAAGGGGCCAGTGGTGGGTCAGTAGGTTTGAGGGTGTTGGGGAGGGGTGAGTAGGTAGTTGCTAGTGTGAGTGGGGCAGTGGAGGTTTGGGTACCAGCAGGAGGGTCTACCTAAACAGGGGTTGCTAGTGCAGTGGTAGCAGTTCCTTTGGGCCAGCCGGTGGCGGGAAGCGCTGTGAGAGCGCAGGAAACGCAACAAGTGGTGATGACCATATAAGTGGAAATGTCAAAGGAATTGCCCGATGTCATTTTTAAGGAAGCCAACTTATGTTGGGCTAACCTGCTTGGTACACACAATAAAAAAAATTGGCCAGAGAAGTACTGCACAATAGGTGGACACCTGGACATTGCTCCCAGAGTACAAGGATTTACTGGTGAGAGTGGATAAGAAGGGGATAGAGATACTCTTGCAAAAGAACAGGAAGACAGCGGAGCACAGCTGACAAGCAAAGGAATCAGGGCTGGATGCAAATGCTGGTAAAAATGGTTATTTTATTCCGACATCAGACAGGTACATGGCAGGTATGCAGGAACTCTAACACGTTTCACGCTTAGCAGCGCTTTGTCAAAGAATTGGGATAATAAGGATAATGAAAAAAAAGAGAAGCAAGTTCCAAGAACTTTTGGAAATTGGCTGGAGGAGTAGGTCATCCCTCGCTAGCCTGATGGGAGAGACATCGCCTGGCTTGGGCTCTGAGCTGTTAAAATACCGGGATATGGAATGAAAGGCTTTTAAGATGTACACGCATGCACAGAAATGTGATGACACGCATATGCGTTTCAACAAGGTTCCAATTTGCCCTACACGCATGCACAGAAATGTGATGACACGCATATGCGTTTCAACAAGGTTCTAATTTGTCTTACATGCATGCGCAGAAATGTGATGATACACATATGCGTTTCAACAAGGTTCCAATATGAGAAACACGCATGCACAGAAATGTGATGACACGCCTATGCGTTTCAACAAGGTTCCAATATGAGAAATGCGCAGAAATTTTATGACACGCATATGCATTTCAACAAGGTTCCAATATCAGAAACACTCATTCGCGGAAAACTTATTTTACATTCGGTAGAAGAGGGAGGCAACGTTGAATTTTTGTGTTTTTGGCTAAGGAGCCTCAGAAAGGACTTCTTTCCCATGTATACTGTATGAACACATAACGTTCCTAACGTTATTCTTCTAATCACAATTACACACACTTGAAGTACTGTACGGCAGTAAAATACACGTTGAATTGCAATTAGATCTTTCAGACAACTCGCGATCGCTCACTTCAGTTTCGACGGTATTGTAGATAACGCTAAAATGCTATTTTCTGCACTCGATCAAAACACTACTAATCTCGCATCTTATCGCGGGAATATCTCGAGAAATCAAGATCCATCAACCATTAAGCAAAGGGATCCAATGCGTGAAATATTCGAATAACGGGTGCTGCATCTGTACCTGCAATGGATGGCAGCGCAGAAGCAAAAGGCGGGTTTCAAAGACATGGTAACCCGGCGCCCATCCTCTCAGAGCGGGATTGGTGGTCTACAGCATACCAGTCAATTGACCACCTCCGCGAGAGGTGTGTGCTTGGACATACAATTAAGGAAATTGCAAGTGAGTAACATCATGTCGCTTCAAGCATGCATGTTCTGGATGTGTAGGGAATCCCCTAACCCAGAGGTGTTTCAAGAAAGGTAGAAGGGTACCTGCCATCATGAAGGAGTTGCTCGCAGGTACCCCTTTAAAGAAGCAAAAAGGACATTGAGACTCAGTTTTATTGAGTGATCCTGGATCCCGTTCATAGAATCGAGTCATTAGAAAGAGCAAATACATTTAAGTTGGCAGCAGAACATGAGGACGTGGATTGCAGCAAGTTGGAGAAGGAAGTGGGTTTGGTTAGTATGGCAGGGCCATTTAAGGCTTCTCCGTTTGCTAACCTGAAAGTGTCACCATTAGGAGTGGTCCCTGAAAAGGGGCCAGGCCCATTCCGGCTCATCCATCATGTCTTATTCGTAAGGATCAGTGAATTCCGATACTGACAAGTTGATCTGCAGACAGGGCATTGGAGCTGTTTGAGGAGATTTGGCTGAGATATTGTGGTTGGGCCTTCAAGCTATGCGTTGAGTTCAGACGCTTCCTGAGCTGTTAAGGATGATGAGGGTTCTAGATAAACCGGCGATTTTAGTATGTGTGGGGGAAATGACCTAGCGAAGGTTGGAACAGTTGATTTGTTTTTCGGTATAAAGAAGGACATAAATACATCTGAGCTGTCATTCCATTCTTCGGTGTTGGTTTGGTCCGAAGTGGTGGACAGACAGGTGTGGCTGGGAGCAGGGGAAGTCAGGGAGGAGGATAAAGGGGTGGATAAGGCACAGAATCTTGAGGGTGAGTGGTCACGTTTCTACAGAGAGCATGGCATTCATCTTTCGGACACAGCCTTCGGCATCATTAATATGGGTCTGCAGGATGGGGTGAAAAGAGCTCTTGGTTTGGTGGGAGATCAGGCACATTTTAAGGGTTACAATTGACCAGTTTATGCCGGTGACATGATCCAGTTTAAATAAGGTGGAGAAGGTGATGCTGGGTTTTGGCGAAGGCAGACATTCTGCTGATATTCTTCCGGTTTGGCCGGTGGTATTTATATATCTCCTGCTAGGCTGGTACGGCCGATGGGGTTTGGGCGTCATACATGATGTAGGTGGATTAATATTATGTGTGGGTTCAATCTAACACTACTGGTGTTTTGGGTATGTTTAATAAAAGCTGTGGCCATTTTACTCCAACGTTGGAGTCTGTGTCTTATTTCCTGGGGATTGGGTGGTTAAGGGACTGAGGGGTTAACGGTGAGACCGCCTGACATCATATATTTCCTACTTGCTTCATTTTCATAAACTATAGCAACAAAGTTCATACATTGGATTCTTTATAAAAACGGTAGGTTGGGAGGAATTGCTGTGCTAATTATACTAACATGAAACAAAACAACTCCATAGTGATTACTCTGCAAATGTAAAAAGTCAACCGTACACAACCCACAGACATGAAAAAATTAAAACAAAATCAGTATTGACTGCTGCTTTAAATAAGGCAACGTAAAAAGAAGATACCATATAAATGAATAGCTGACACAAGGTCAGCGATACATCAAAATAAAGCACATTCAGTGGTGCACTCCAAGGCTAATTTTTAATTTTACATTAAGTGACTACATGAAGTGAAGACAAGTGAATTGGTGAATAAAAATACACATGTTAAAATGACACGTGGTACTGACATTCTCTATGATAGTTTGCTGAAAGAGATTTAACTCTATTAGAGTGAAGAGGATAGTATGTGACCTACAATTTGGGAATAATTGTGGTGATGTGTATATACAACCATCTGATCTATGTGTCATAAATTGACAACTGCCGTATATATTTGTAGTGCTTGACCACCTAGGTTGTTAAATGCTGATTATCATTCAATTGTAATGTAAGCTCCTTTGATAATGTCCTGGAACTAGATTCCATATTCCTCTGTCTCCCTTTACAGCTTATGGGATTCTTTTCTCCCTAGTTTAGCTGCCTGTTATTTTCCCTGCCCCAGCAGCTTGCTGCATGTGAAAAGGCAAAATTTTTGATACACATGTTGTTTACTTAGACATAGTCAGTGAGTTGCTATAGCAACCTCAGCTTTTCTCTCAGAATGGGCTAGTCTGCTCTCTCCCCCTATGCCTTGCTCACAGATGGTCTGTCCCCAAGCTATCTTGTTACCCAGAATACACTCATACTTCCTTTTCACCTTCACCATTGGCTGAGTGAGTACCTTCTGCTATTTTCTCTACTGGCACGGCCTCATCCTTTTCACCTGCCCTTACTACAAAGCACCTACAGAGAGACATTTTTCCAACACAAACATCTCATCCACAAGTGCCTGTCTTTATTGCTGCTTTCCTAAATAAAGTGAAGAAAATATACAGGACTTGTTGTGGTTTGGAAAGAGGGCTGAGTTGAACCTATCTGGGCTATTCATACCACACATGACTCTGGCCTCAGAATAGATAAGTTAGTGAACAGGTGCCACATTAATATTCCTCCGGATTAAATAAACCGCATAATGTTAACTCTAATGTCCATATACATGCTAGACCAGGGGAGCGCAATCTTTTTTTCCCTGCGCCCCGCCAGCTCTTCCCCTCTCTTCGCGCCCCCCCCCCCCCCTTACTTTTGCTCCGGCGTCGGCATCATGTTGCCATGGCAACGCGTCTCCAGGAGCAAGGTAAGTGCAGTTTACAGAGGCCTTTGCCTCTTCCCCGGCACTTAATTTAAGTGACTTCGAAAAGCGCACGGGGCCTCTGTAAACCCCGCGCCCCCCACAGACAGACAATCTTGCGCCCCCCAGTTTGCGCACCGCTGTGCTAGACATTGATACAGCATACTCACCGTGATGTTAGAGCTGCGCTGTTCAACCAGCATCATTTATATTGTAGTTTAGACAACTTATGCTATCCCACTAGACATATAATTGTGTCCATTGCCTAATGACTTGCAGCATTGATTTTATGAATTGAGCAAGCAACCCACAACAAAGCTTTATACTGTGGGTAAATTCAAGGGCAGATCGCTGCAGTTTTGATCACACAGTTTTCTAAATTGATATGTGTTATCGGGGTTCAACCTATGTAAAGGATAATGAGTTAACACCATGTGGCTCGTCTGATTCAAGGTGTAGCATTACCAAACACTGTATGTGCAAGCAATCTGTATTGCAGCCGCATACTACAGGCTAATGTGCAGGCAAATGGCTGCTGTGGTGATTATACAGCTTTCTATTGGATATGCTGTATAACCCTATTAACCCTAGTACATACAGTAGGTTGTACCCATTGCCAGATTTGGGCAATTAGGCGTTACTTAAAGATTAACTCAATAATCTCTGTATTTTGTTTTCAGTGAGTGGTGTGCTCTCTCTTTAGTGCTTATTGTAAATAGAAGAATTCACCTTTTAAAAACATTATCACTGGAAATCTATTTGTGATGTTTTTTTTAATACTATTTGTATTTTTTTTGCAATGATGCATTGCTTTTATTAACCTTCATGTACTGTATCACTTTGCATTCATCTGAATCCTGTAAAACCTGTAGGCCTGCAGCAAATATGGCCCACATTTGTTGTGTTATGTGACTGATGTGAGGTAAGTTGTTTGTTGGATTTGGACTTGCTTATTTAAACCTTAATTATGAGAGCTTGGCAGTATATGTCACATTTTGCCTGGTGGGATTTCAAAGAGAAGACTTAGCCAACTTGTGTCCTATATTTATCGACTTGGAAAAAAAAAACGGATTGTGGCTGATAAGGATCTTAAAAAGAGAAGCCAAGAGGCACAGGCGCCACTTCACTGTTAAATACTAATTCTTCAGACCCCATGTCATAGGCTGTATAGCGGTCATGTCCTTGCTGACTGAATGGAGCTGAAGTGTTCCCGAGTAAGGGGAAGAGGACTTCACAGCATACTCAAAAGGGCTTTAATTGAGCTTCATTCGTTTAAAGAAATATCAGTCTGATCTCTGCCTACAGAAAAGGGGAAAAAATAGACTGACAGTTTCGAATTGTCGAGAGCACTTTTATGGGGCACAAATAAAATCAAAAGTAAAAAAACATATTGATGTTAACTTCTCAAATGTATATATTACAATTCCTCTGGGCAGTTTGACTTGTTTGCTTTGGTAATCTAAACTATAATATTACATTTGACACTGCATCTGTTATACGAGCTTTAATTTTAGATCAAATAAAAACACATTTATATATGCATATCATCTCCCTTCCCTCAATTATTAAAACAGCTGTCAAAGTGACCGGTTTTTATTTTTTACTATAATTATATTTCGCCTTTCTATCCTACAGCACTCACATCTTCATTATCTTCCATTACATACTGTACAGTGGCAAAGCACATTACTAATTTTGGTTCCAATATTCATTAAATATAGTGGTTGCTCAAACTGTGGTCCCTGGAGACTTTAGTAATGGTCTGAAAAAAATAAAGTCTGTGGCTTCCAATTAGGCCTAATGCTGGGCCCGGTGGTTTAAATCCAATCCAATGGTATTGTCTTGATTGAAACTCAATTTGCAGTCTTTATTGAAGTCATGTCTTCTCATTTGCTTATAGAATTAGCCTCTTTTAATATTTGTGGGAGTAAAACATATATATTTCTTCTATCTGAAGCCTTAACCTCACTGTCCTCGCTTGTATGATGACTAATGGTGTTATGCAAGGACTAGGCACTTATATAGGTCCTGGCACTGTAACTTAACACATGATTATTGAACACGTGTTAAATCAACCAATCTGATTGGCTGATATTAAACATGGTCCCCGTTCTTAGAAATTATGTTGGAGATTTTGCCAACCAACGCTGGCTGGCAGAGCCTCTAACGAGAGTTCTAAAATCCGAGACCATGTGTAAAATGAACTATTAGAATTGGTTGATTTAACACATGTAATGCGATGGCGCCAGGCCCTATTAATGGGCCACACCCTTGCAGAACACTATTAGCTGCAAGACGAGAGATGGCAGTAAGGATTGTGCTTAAAATATGAAGAAAGCAAGTTTTTATTCCAACAGATATTGAAGGAGGATTACTCTACAAGCAGTTGAGAAGACATGACTTGAACCATGATTGAAGAGCGAGCTTCGATCAAGACTGACACTATCAGATTGGCTTTTGATCATTGGGCCAAGGATTATGCCTAATTGAAGGCCGCAGATCATTTTTTATGGTGCTCTTCATGGGCTATCAAGTGGCTAGATTTGGATTATTATTACATTTGGGGGGCATTCTTTTATGGTTGGCATCGGCCTATGGTAGATTATTTAATGGGGTCCTAAACCCTTAAGGTTTAGTTATGGGTAAGTGATTTATTTTATTAACCCCTTTGATGCCAATGAGGTTACTTAGTAAGGCTCTCCTTTAGAGGTCTAAGAAGCTTTACTGGCACTTAAGGGGCTAATGATCCCCCTATTATATATAGTGTGCGCAAGTGTGTATGTATGTTAGTGTGCATGTACGTTAGTGTGCATGTATGTGTATATGCGCATACATGCTGTGTGTGTTCTTGTGGATATATACCTGTATATATTTACAAAAAAGGAACAGAGAGCGCATGCCCCATAGCGTAAAATTGTATGATTTATAAAAAAACTAGCTGAGAGACCCGGCGTTGCCCGGAGGGGGGGATTAAAAACACTCATAAAGGTTGTAATTAACAGGCAAATCACCACACACGAGGTAAGCAGCGACCCGGATCACATCAACAGTCCAAAGAGAGTTCCTGCTGGATCACCAGTAAAAGTTCATCCTCTGGTAAGTGTCGCAGATGGTATTCCACGTGTAGGCTTGAAATGAAGCTTGCGAGTAGAACGGCCTCAATACAGCTCCCTGCACCCTCTGGCCATAAAACAACCTTTAGAGGCCTAAGAAGCTTTACTGGCACTTAAGGGGTTAATGATCCCCCTAATATATATATATATATATATACAGTATATATATATAGTGTGTGCATGCGCATATGTGTATGTGTGTTCTTGTGGATATATTGTGTGTGTGTGTGTGTGTGTGTGTGTGTGTGGTAGGGGCAATTGTTTGGGGTATGTAACCCCGGGGAGGGAGGTTAGGCCCCCTGGTGGGAGTGTGGTAGGGGTTAGCTCTTACTTTCCATCGCGTGTTAATAAGGCAGTGCTTTACTAGTCTCTTTGGTAGGCAAAGCGGAGAGTTTGAGGTATATATAAGCCCTTGGTAGCCCATAATGGTCAGCTAGACATGGGCTGCTAAGGAGTACATATATTACAAAGTGTATAAAAATACATTCAATTAACTTTTATCATGTAGTGTAGGCATAAGAGTAATGTCACATTATTTTACGATAATATAGCTTAATACTGAAATAACTTGACGTTACCCCAAAGCCAAAAAAACGACTTAACGTCACATTGATTTTGCTTATCATTATCTTGGTTAATACAATGTTCACTCAGGGAAACTACAATCTGTTCCTGTTTTAGGTAACGTCACTATTTTCCCTGATTGAACAAAGTTTTGTTAATTCCACCTTAAGAATGAAGACAATAAATCTTTGAAATAGCTCAATTAATTGTACACTTATCTTTTGCTAGGAAACCTGATTAATAATTTCAGCAGTGTCCTGTACACAAACCTCTTCACCAGTGTTCAACCGTGTATGTCTACAGGAAATGCAAAATGCACTGCTCCGAAGCATCCTAACTTTACCCCAAGACAACTGTCAACACATGATGTGCTTATAGTCCTGGCGACGGCGTGCAGCCGCAAAGCACCTGAATGAAATCCATAGTGACCGCCCATAGTGGGTGCGACGGCGACGTGTGATGTCACAGCGACCAAAATCGCTGCAGTCAGTCAAAAGATTTAGAGATTTGCAGTGACTGGCGGCAGCCAATCACATAGCCCCTTGCTGCCAGCGACATCGAACACCAGAGTACAACTTTCGCTATAGCGACGTGTGACGTCAAGGGTCACGTCGCCGTCGCTATAGCCAGTACTATAAGCGTAGCCTAATGGTCCCTATTCAGTATGGTGATAATGAGGATAAAGTATACCATCACATTAACCTCCATTACTACACCACCTATGTTATATAGTGGTATATAAGTGTTTTCCAATCTGGAGAGGTGAGAAGAATTAGTAGGGGGGCTCAAAGTACTGGGAAGGACCTATCCACTGGGAGATACAGAAAGTATCACATAAAAAAGGAGGATGCAGGGTAACAAGAAGGGTGGGAGAGAATGACCCGAGGAAAAAAAGAGAATATCCCTTTATTAAAATTAAAATGTGCCTAATTGGGATTGTGTGCGATCCCATACAGTACCAAACAGGGGTCACAAAGAAAAAAACTATTTTTTTGGTGCAGGCAGTTTAAAAGGGTTGGGAAACACTGCGGTATGTATCTGACATGACTGCAGTACAACACAATTCACTGATGGGGCTAATCTGATCGGGCTAACATTATTCCTTGGTATTATGTAGAATCAAACAAAAAATATGAAAACATTTATTAGAATATGGACTGTGGCCTATATAACTCTACTATTTTCTGTTTAGTAAATAAATATAATTAAAGATAAGGCACTATAGGCCTTAGCATCTTAACATTTTCACAGTAGATCACAATTTTGTCTCCACTTCCAACTTCTTCCAAAGCTGTTAAGCAGAGATCATCTGCCATGACATTCCCCCTAGAGGCCACTGCATGGACGTGTCTGTATTGATATGATTATAAAGGGCTTTAAAAGCCTGTGTGGATATAAAGCATGATGTACAGTAGAACGGCTGTTCGGTGTCACAGTCACAAAACCACTCATGTAACAAAACTGTACCCGTTCTTCAATTCACTGCTTCAGTGTTGAACTTGGGAGTATGCCAAGGTCAGTAGGAGAACAAACATTACGATGTGAAAACGAACACATACCCAACTCAGCAATGTTGGCTCATTAGGGAAATAAGAGTCATTAAACTTACTGTACGTTCACAAAATGTATTTTGCGGATGTTATTTTCAGAATTATGTGGTTTGATGGTCATATACTGTAAGACGGAAATGGACTTACTGCAAATAGCAAGAAATACCACTGGCTTGCTTGTCTGTCCTTATCAATTCCCATTGGCCAATTTAGGGGAAGTAAAGGAGTCTGCAAAGGGAAGTCAGGGAACTGAAGAAAGGCTGTCTCCTGACTGACAATCAGGCTGACTGACAAGCAGGCTGACTGACAAGCAGGCTGACTGACAAGCAGGCTGACTGACAAGCAGGCTGACTGACAAGCAGTTCAGTGTTTTTCTGCTAGATGAGATGAAACTCGGATCCCAACTGGGAATACAACTATCATGGATTTCCCTGTTGACACTCCACTGTTTATCTAACTGACATGTACCGTATTTCCTCGATTCTAAGACGCACTTTTTTTCCCAATTTCACATCTCTGAAATAGGGGTGCGTTTTAGAATCGATGTACTAAAAAAAATAAAAAAAAAAAAAAAAACCTGCTTGGGGCGCTGCAGACGGAGGGCGTGCAGCTTTCAGCGTTTTACCAAAAAGCGCGGTAGCCGGCTGCTTGAGCCACGGCCCCCCGCCCGCTCTCCCCCTTGTCTCAGTTGGTTGCTTGAAGTGCTGGACCCCCCTCTGCGACCCACAGCAGAGCGGCTGTAGCGGCACCACGAGCTGACCGCCCCTGACTGCTACTCACAGCTTCCAGCCCGAGCCCTCTGCTACTCACAGCTGTGACTGTCAGTCCCATGAGCCCTCTGCTACTCACAGCTTCCAGCCCCATGAACCCTCCGCCCCCCCTCTGCTACTCACAGCTTCCTGCCCCATGAACCCTCCGCCCCACCCACTCTGCTACTCACAGCTTCCAGCCCCACGAGCCCTCTGCTACTCACAGCTTCCAACCCCACGAGCCCTCTGCTACTCACAGCTTCCAGCCCCACGAGCCCTCTGCTACTCACAGCTTCCAACCCCACGAGCCCTCTGCTACTCACAGCTTCCAGCCCCACGAGCCCTCTGCTACTCACAGCTTCCAACCCCACGAGCCCTCTGCTACTCACAGCTTCCAGCCCCACGAGCCCTCTGCTACTCACAGCTTCCAACCCCACGAGCCCTCTGCTACTCACAGCTTCCAACCCCACGAGCCCTCTGCTACTCACAGCTTCCAGCCCCACGAGCCCTCTGCTACTCACAGCTTCCAACCCCACGAGCCCTCTGCTACTCACAGCTTCCAGCCCCATGAACCCTCTGCTACTCACAGCTTCCAGCCCAATGAACCCTCCGCTCCCCCTCTGCTACTCACAGCTTCGGCTGCCAGCCCCACGAGCCCTCCGACCCCTCCTTTGTCTCTGTCACTCTGTGTGTGTGTGTGTGTATGTGATTCTCTGTCACTCTGTGTGTGTGTGTCTCTCTCTCTGTGTGATTCTCTGTCACTCTGTGTGTGTATGCGTCTCTCTGTGTGATTCTCTGTCACTCTGTGTGTGTATGCGTCTCTCTGTGTGATTTTCTGTCACTCTGTGTGTGTGTATGTGTCTCTGTGTGATTCTCTGTCACTCTGTGTGTGTGTGTGTGTGTGTGTGTGTGTGTGTGTGTGTGTGTGTGTGTGTGTGTGTGTGTGTGTGTATGTGTCTCTCTCTGTGTGATTCTCTGTCACTCTGTGTGTGTATGTGTCTCTCTCTGTGTGATTCTGTCACTCTGTGTGTATGTGTCTCTCTGTGTGATTCTCTGTCACTGTGTGTGTGTGTGTGTGTGTGTGTGTGTGTGTGTGTGTGTGTGTATGTGTCTCTCTGTGTGATTCTCTGTCACTCTGTGTGTGTGTGTGTGTGTGTGTGTGTATGTGTCTCTCTGTGTGATTCTCTGTCACTCTGTGTGTGTGTGTGTGTGTGTGTGTGTGTGTATGTGTCTCTCTGTGTTATTCTCTGTCACTGTGTGTGTGTGTCTCTCTCTGTGTGTCTGTCACTCTGTGTGTGTTTGTGTATGTGTCTCTCTGTGTGTGTGTGTGTCTCTGTCACTCTGTGTGTGTGTATGTGTCTCTCTCTGTGTGACTCTGTGTGTGTTTGTGTATGTGTGTGTCTCTGTCACTCTGTGTTTGTGTATGTGTCTCTGTGTGTGTCCCCCTCCCCTGCACTGTCTCCCTGCCCCCCTCCCCTTCACTGTCTCCCTCCCCCCTCCCCTCCACTGTCTCCCTCCCCCCTCCCCTCCACTGTCTCCCTCCCCCCTCCCCTCCACTGTCTGCCTCCCCCCCTCCCCTCCACTGTCTGCCTCCCCTCCACTGTCTCCCTCCCCCCCTCCTCTCCACTGTCTCCCTCCCCCCTCCCCTCCACTGTCTCCCTCCCCCCTCCCCTCCACTGTCTCCCTCCCCCCCTCCCCTCCACTGTCTCCCTCCCCCCCTCCCCTCCACTGTCTCCCTCCCCCCTCCCCTCCACTGTCTCCCTCCCCCCCTCCCCTCCACTGTCTCCCTCCCCCCTCCCCTCCACTGTCTCCCTCCCCCCCTCCCCTCCACTGTCTCCCTCCCCCCCTCCCCTGTCTCCCTCCCCCCCTCCCCTCCACTGTCTCCCTCCCCCCCTCCCCTCCACTGTCTCCCTCCCCCTCCCCTCCACTGTCTCCCTCCCCCCTCCCCTCCACTGTCTCCCTCCCCCCCTCCCCTCCACTGTCTCCCTCCCCTCCACTGTCTCCCTCCCCCCCTCCCCTCCACTGTCTCCCTTCCCCCCCTCCCCTCCACTGTCTCCCTCCCCCGTCTCCCTCCCCCCCTCCCCTCCACTGTCTCCCCCCTCCCCTCCACTGTCTCCCTCCCCCCTCCCCCCTCCCCTCCACTGTCTCCCTCCTCCCCTCCACTGTCTCCCTCCCCTCCTCCCCTCCACTGTCTCCCTCCCCTCCACTGTCTCCCTCCCCTCCTCCCCTCCACTGTCTCCCTCCCCTCCTCCCCTCCACTGTCTCCCTCCCCTCCTCCCCTCCACTGTCTCCCTCCCCTCCTCCCCTCCACTGTCTCCCTCCTCCCCTCCACTGTCTCCCTCCCCTCCACTGTCTCCCTTCTCCCCCATCCCCTTCTCCCCCATCTCCTTCTACCCCCATCCCTCCATTCCCTCCTTTCTCCCCCCCCTTCCCTCCTTTCTCCTACCCCTTCCCTCCTTTCTCCCCCCCCCCCCATTCCCTCCTTTCTCCCCCCCCCTTTCTCCCCCCCTTCCCTCCTTTCTCCCCCCCCTTCCCTCCTTTCTCCCCCCCTTCCCTCCTTTCTCCCCCCCCTTCCCTCCTTTCTCCCCCCTTCCCTCCTTTCTCCCCCCCTTCCCTCCTTTCTCCCCCCACTTCCCTCCTTTCTCCCCCCCCCCTTCCCTCCTTTCTCCCCCCCCCTTCCCTCCTTTCTCCCCCCCCTTCCCTCCTTTCTCCCCCCCCTTCCCTCCTTTCTCCCCCCCCTTCCCTCCTTTCTCCCCCCCTTCCCTCCTTTCTCTCCTTCCTCCCCCCATCCATTCTCTCTCTGCTCATCCGATACTGTCTCTCTCTCTCCCCATTCTGTGTCTGCCTCTCTCTAGTGCAGATAAATGTATGCTACTGTTTGCTTTAAAAAATAAAAAAAAATCTGCACTTTTAATATATTGGGATTTTTTTTTCCACATTTTTTTTTATTAAATCAAGGGTGCGTCTTAGAATCGATGGCGTCTTAGAATCGAGGAAATAGGGTAAAAGATGTGATGATGTAAAAGGACATTCAGGTATTAACACTACAAGAAAAACAAATGGCTATGAAAAACCGGCATACAGCACTTACTGTACAACACCAAGATATTGTGTAAGCTGGTCCTTATTTCTTGGAGTAATAATACGCTAGTACAATTGTTAGCTTTCCAAATCTTGTGCTATTCAAGCTCCCACTGAAAAATGAGCACATACTTCACTACATAAATAATTGAAAGGACTTTTTTTGAGACAAAGTGGTTGAATTCAAATCTGCAATTTAAAAGTTGAGGGTTTGCTTAATCAAAGTGAAAACATGTTTTACAGCCATCATTAATGTATGTTTATACTTTGTATTACGAGGCCTAAAATATTTATATTATGTACAATGAAAATTGCTTAATGCAGCAGTATCAAATACAAGTTGCAAACATGTTAAATACACAGTTTATATTGCTGATAAAAAGTAATTGGGTATGATTTTATTACTATACTTGCAAAATTGCTTTTGTATGACTTTAGTCCTAACTTTGCTTTTGGGCACAACTTGTTTTTTTTTACGTTTTAGCATATTTTCAAAATTCCAAAATTTTATATTTGTGAGATTATGATGTAATTTGTTGTCATTAATTAGACAGAAGCTATGTACTCATTGATATTAATATCAATCATTAGAAATGGTTTCCCAGGTCTTATTTAAGCTCAGTTCTTTAGCTACAGAAGAAGAAGAATATAGGCATCTCATGTAAAGAGAGATAGAGTGGCATTCCCAAGCATAAAGCGCTGGCACATATTCAAGAACTAATGCAGGGGTGTTCAACTACAGTCCTCAAGGCTAGCCACCCCCCCCCCCCCCCCCCACCCCTCCATAACAGGTCAGGTTTTCAGGATATCCCTGCAACCTCTGATTGAGCCACCTGTGCCGAAGCAGGAATATCTTGAAAAACTGACCTGTTTGGGAGGGGGTGGGGGGATGCTTGAGGTCGAGTTGAGCACCCCTAAACTAATGTATTGTACATCAGAGATAACTGCCTTAAAGCAGCAGTCCCTACTGTTCCATTTTTTGCTATTTCAACTGTGGCCTCAACGTGATCTTGTTCTGGAGGTCAAGTTTCACTTCTCTGCAGCCAGGGGTTCCCTGAGGCTGGGAGTTCTGAGGCTTCGCTCCTTGGGACTTTACTACCGACAGCATGCATCCTCTAAAATACATAACCGAAAATGTTTAACCGCACGGATTAATTGGATTAAAAGCGCTGTCTAACTAAAAAAAAAACAAGGAACCAGGATATTGGTCCATTAAATTGAATTAGAACTTCAGATAAGCCACAAAACGAACTGATTTAAAATGTATTTCAACCTCCTTTATAAACAAAAGGATTGATAGTACAAAACTATTTGCACGGTTAAACAGCTCAGTATCGGTATTTACGCAGGCCTTATCACAAGACAAAATGCTTCCATTTTCCTTACCTTTCATATTTTCCATTTAATAAGTCACACAAAAAAAAAAGTGTCAAAATGTATTCCACTTAAAAAGAAATGAATCAAGCAACCAGAAAAGTCAACGTTACATTTCCCACGTTTTTCTTTTGCTACACACAAAGGCCTTCGTTATCAGTGCTGTTGGCACACACTACTTTCACTAAATGACATTACGACAATATTACATTTGTTCAATGTTGATTATTAAAGTGTTGATAAAATATATGAAGGCATTATTCAAGCAATTTAATTGTTAGCTGTGACTGATGGGATCACGATAGATATATATACATATGTATGTGACTAGGATAAATGAGACCCATATAGGAAATACTGTAAGAGCAAAGGAAACAGGCAATAGGGAGGTAAAAAAAGAGAGAGTGAAGCGAATTACAGCAAACGTCTTCCAACCTTTTATTTTGAATGTTCAAATCATTTTACATAGAACGAAAATGGGAAGACAAAAGGGAAATTTAGAACACATAATGAGGTCTGCGTAGCAATGCACAGAAAAGTTTGATGCGCTGCACCATTTTCCGCTTCAAGTTGTGTCATATGCAACAAGCTTGTTGTTCGAGCACTGATTGTTAAATAAGCTCATTTAGTCATCTTACCAGGCATGCGCAAACTTTTCAGTCTGCGCCCCCTTGCATGCTCTCCTGCCTGCTCACGTCCCCCCTCCCCCCCGCTCAGCTGCAACGTCACATGACGCCGCGGGGTCATGTGATGTCAAGTTGCTGTGGCAACGCGAGGTCACATGGCCCCGCGACGCCATATGACACTGGGTTGCCATGGAGACGCGCCACTGGAAGCAAAGGTAAGTAAAGTTACAGAGGCCTCGCGCGATCCCCCAGTATTTAACTGAAATGACTTCGGGGAAGTGCGGGACCTCTGTAACCGCTGCATCCCCCTACAAAATCTCACGCCCCCCACTATGCGCACCCCTGTCTTAGATCATAAGTATTTTTGACAGAAAATAGGGAGACTAAAGCACAGAGGCGCAGGATTTCATGCTGTACATCTCATTACAATATGTGCGGCATATAACTCCTCCCCAATACCCAAATAACAAGCGGACAGGCATGGGACAAAACTGGAACAAAGCACTGTGACAGGTTGAGGCAGAGTCACAGACCCGATTGCAAGTCAGAATGCTTGCTTTACCGTGCGTTTCCCACTTCCCGTCATTGACACGTGTTTGGCGTGCTTACATGGAATAAATGACGTAACATGGGAAAAAGCAAGCGATAAGATTGGTTGCTTTATCACGTGACCCATTTACACATGTTGTACGAGGAAATGCCCTATAAAAGTTGCCACATCATCCATACCACGTGTGTCAGTCATCGGAAGAGAAATGACATGGGAGGATGGCTCCAGTCAAGAAGAAAGATGATGAAGAACATTTTTAAACATTGACTAATTTCCAAGCAGGATTATTCTTCAAGCAACAGAGGATCAAGGGTTTCTGTCAACGCTGAGGATGGGTCATTAAAGGACACAGAAGGCTTTGAATTAAAGATGGTATTCAGGCCTAAGATTGTAACATTATGTACTGTAAGCCGCAGGGTTCTAGATGGGGGGGGGGGCAGAAGGAGGGGTTGTTAAATGTGTTGGATTGCGGTAGAGACAGTAAGGGTAAGTAATTGGGAGAGGTGCCACAAGGTGGGTGGTTAGGCTCCCCTTGTTTACAATAATGATAAATAAGGCATTGCGAGCAAAGCTTTACTACTCCAAATTGATATAGGTTATCTTGCCTTTATATATAGTGGCCATACATATAAATTCAAGATAGACCAAATACCAGCCTGGGATAGGTGATAAAAAATGGAAATATTTATTGGAGGTAGCCTGATGTCGCCAGGTATGGGAGTTTAATGAATAACATTTGAATAGGTAATTTGTTGTTAATTACGGATTTGCATACTTCTTTTCACACGCCATGTTAAAAATCAACAATTCAGAAAAAGACAGACACGTGAAATGGTGGAAAATAACACAACATTGTGTTTTTATTAAACAGCTTCCAACTATAACTAGTTCATGCCAATCCAAAATTAACCTCTTTTTGCTTCTAGGGCAAGAGGTAGATTCAAATTGAACGACCAGAACAAATACCAAGGGTGAGGATTACCATCGAGCACAGCCCATAAGCCACGTGCCCTTGGCCAGATCCCCTCCCAAAAAACCTCCTGCATAGAAGGTGCCACCCCATCCAATCTGGATTAATTAACCAATACCAAGGTCACTTATGGCAACATCACTTATGGCAAAGTCACTTACAGTATGCACATTCCAACTGCTATGATAAACTTATGAATATATATATGAATATATATATATATATATATATATATATATATATATATTTTGACATAAAAAAATATTATCCCCCAATTACCCTACTAAAACAAACCAATTTACCTTACAAAAAGTGTGAACATTTTAAGTGGAGGGGAGCAAAAGGACTATAGCCTCACAAATCTCCTGTAGCCCCCACTTATAACGTGAGAGCCACAAGTTCTCACCATGGCCACCAAAAAATGACTGACCTCTGCCCAGATGCAGTGTTCCTAGCCACACAGGTAAGTACATTTACCAGATTAAAAGGGTGTGGGAAAGGGGAGGAAAGAGGAGTGATAGGCAAGCTGCGCCCAGAGCCTTAAGCAATTGTCATTGCCATCACTTTCAATTCTTTCCTTTCTTTCTGTTGAATTTTTGCAGTTTCTCAAGTGCCCAAGAGGTCAACTTGTTTCACTTTCAAATTCTTGAAACGTTTTTTTTTTATTACTTGTAATGCTTTTGTATGGACATGTGAACATTGGAATATTATAAGGGCCATATTTACTAAGCACTACTACTTCACAAGACACTGTGGGCTCTATATATTAAGAGGTACGTGTGCGCTGACGCAGCTGCATACAAAAATATTGCATTCTGTTTCTCTGTGTGAAATGAGACATGTTTATAAGAGTATTTGTACTGTTTTAGAATTTGGCATGTTACACTAGTGTCACTGGACACCAGGTTATTTACACCTTTTTACCGGGATCATTCATTGAGCAAAACAAGGTAATGAAATAAATTGTAATTTATTCGGCATACATTGGCTTATACACAACGAAACACAAAATACAGACAAGAAGACACACTTACTTTGGAGCTGGGATTGAAAACTAGACTTTCCTAGGTGCAGGGAACTCTTTTGGAGAATTTTACCCTGCCCGGGACTTAGCCCGGAATCTCCTGGAAGCCATATCGGCATGAAATTCCATACGTCACTGCTACGTTCTCCTCTGAGAACTTTGTCCCTCCTGACCATGAGTTAGTCCAAATCTCCTGGAACTCAAAATCGGCATAAAATCCCAGCTGCGACGGCTACGTTTGATTCTGAGAACTTGGGCGCAAAATGCTGGAGTTGGTCTCTGGCGGGCAGGCTTTTCAGGCTTGAAATTGAAGCCGTTTGCTTTGCTATTACAAACGAAGCATCTTTGAAAAGCCCGCCCGCGCTCTTTCGGCTCAGACTCAAGGGGAACACCTGATTTGATTGTCTCGGAGCTTCTTATAGTATTCTCTGCTTCATTCATAAAATAGAAGCAGAGCGGACAGCCAATCAGCGCGTGGGAAGTTTCCCAAGCAGCCAATCGGAGCTGAGCCGGCTAGAAAAGCCGGATCAGCAGGAAATTCAAAACAGCTGAGGGGCATGTGCAAGCCTACCACCGCAGGGTACCCTAGTGGTGAGTCGTCCTTAAGTTTTCAAGGGGAGATATTGCCGGGACAATGTGCCTACATGTATCCGAGTATGAGGCATGATTCCCGGACGCATTTATTGGGGACTCGGTAACTCTCCCCAACCTCCTAGGCACATTCTGTCAACGGTTCCTCCGCAAAACCCCCTTGAAATTCATACACTAGCAATCCCTGCTTCATTCCATGCTCGGAAAGGGAAAAACACAAAAAATGGTTTTATTACAAACAGTATAATGCAGTAATACAGTGTTACTGGGCCCAAGAGCTAACTCTCTTGGCCCTTATACACGGAGCAGGGGTAACCAAAACGGGCTTCGACTTTATTATAAAGCCTGGTTACCCCCTCCCTCCATAGCTAGTATTCTGCGCTATAAAAAATACAAGTCACATTTAGGGTAAAGGAGAAAGCCAACGCAGAAAAGCGTCAAGAAAAATAACGCAAGCCGCACATTTTAAATACATAGACTTCCGGCAATATGCTAATGTAACTCCGCCCACATGCTCCATGACTTTCTCGTTTCGACCCTGCCAGTAATACGCGGAAATGGTGCAACTAAGATTACGACATAAACGCTGCCTGGCGCAGATAGATATTGGCGCGAGACAATAATACAACTTTGCGCCAGAATTTGCCCTTTGATAAAAAAAGAGCCATGCATTTCATCCCAGTAAATATGGCCCTTCAAATCCCATTTACGTGAATGGGCTTTCGGTGTCTGTATGACACCGTTTGGGTTGTAAAAGTAGAATTTCCTAGTAAATATGGCTCTATGGGGCTGATCCTATATGTGCCCAATGGGGAATTTTAGCTACAAATGACACGATCGGCTGCTTCAGCACATATAAAATAAGCCACTTAATAGTTTAAAGATCTTTTTTTTTTTTAATAAGGCATCTTATTTTTGATACGGGACACATGTGGCACTTGGGAGTTTGTAAAATGTCACCTAATAGCCTGCCCAATGCCGCTGTAGAAGACGGAGCAAACCTGCCCTGAAGATATCCAAGAGCCGCATAGGAAAGGAATACAATCAGGGTCATCTATCCAACTGATTAAGAGAAAAGATGAGATAGGTTACTTTTGAAGTGTGCATTTATTTCCCGAGTAGTGTATACTGTGCTTTATTGTCCCCAGAGAAAAATACATTTTTGTTGTTTGCAGTGATATTTTAATGGAGCAGCCAGACCCACAATGCTCATGTCATACAGTATTAACGAAACTTAATGTCATATTATCACTTCCACGTACAACATCACATTAAGCCATGTTTCTCCCATAAAGAGCACAGCGTTAGCTGTAATGAACGTTAGTGATAATAACATGCACATGATTCGCAAATGAGGCGCTATCATAACATCGCATAGACACAGAAGTAAATTAAGGATAACGTGGGGACTTTTAACGGTACATTACTTAAGTCATACTAACGCTTGGAGTTACTCCTATCCAGGCACTGAAATAAGGCTTTTGCTTCATCTGGATGGGTGTAATGACAAAGTTAGGCATCATTTCAATAACTGGTGTAATGGATTTTCTGACCTGGCTTGACCCACCCAATCTCATATTGGCCCCTGTGGTCTAACCAGTCCCCATTACAGTGTAGTGTCTGGTGGTGCACCTGTTGGCAACAGGACTCCTGAGTCTCCCGCATGATGGTGTGTGGGGATTGCAACCCAGACAGGCAGCTGAGGTAGTGTGCATGAGTCCTACCTAGATCCAGTGCAGCGCCTCCACCTCATCAGGATCCCAGCGTCCGCTTGTGGATGGTCCTGGTGAGGAACTCCTCTGTGGTGCACTCCTCTGTGTAATCACTCCACACTTACACACGAGGGTATGGTTTAACAGGATCATCTTTATTGACTTGCGGCGGGCCAGCTGCCCCTCACAGCGGTTGTACTCAGCCGCTCATGTTCACCGCACTTCCCTCTGAAAGGTGTCCTTTCCCAAATTGGTGGATTCCCTATCTCCCCTTAGGGAGATAGTCCCTGTGCCAGGTCCCTGGTCACAGTCTTATAAGCTGTCTCCTCCCAAGCCTGCACTCAGACTTGCTCCTTGTCTCATAGTCTCTTACATAACCTTCCAACAGCTTAGCAACAACTCCACTGAACAACCACCTCTGAACTAACTTTTCGAGCAGTACTGTGTCTTAAGTATCCTCTGGGGGCTGGCACAACTCTGACATCACTAATCATGGATTCAGAGAATGTGACCACTCCCATCCATACATAGAGCACCTCACCAGGGTGTGAGGGCAAACCTCCATAATTACTGCTGGCATGCCCATAACTTACCAGGCCTTACTGTCAGCAGGAGAGATGACTGTAGCCATTTTACAGCATGGTTACACTGGATTATTTAATATTTATTTTATTTCCAGGCATTATTTCTTATTTCTTATTTCTTATTTCTCATTATCATTATCATTATCTCTCTCTCTCTCTCTCTCTCTCTCTCTCTCTCTCTCTCTCTCTCTCTCTCTCTCTCTCTCTCTCTCTCTCTCTCTCTCTCTCTCTCTCTCTCTCTCTCCCTCCCTCCCTCCCTCCCTCCCTCCCTCTCCCCATCTCTCCCCCCCTCCCCATCTCTCTCTCCCCTATTTCAGAGGCTGGATTTGATTAACGTCAAGACTGGTATAATGTCACGTTACAAGCCCTAATTTAATGGAGATTTGTGGATCTAGCCATAAGTGTTATTCATAATTCATCATGTATTTTGTGCATAAACATATTTTGAAATGTATAGTACCACATCATACAAAGGAATCTTATCCATCTCCAGAGATGATCTCAAATGAAGACTGCATGGTGTGATTCCTGCCGTTCTCCAGGAGAGACATGTCACAGTGATAACTCACTGTAAGAAAATCTCTAGTTATAAAAACTCAATGCCTGGCACAGATCTCAAGCAACAATGTGGTGATGGGGAGTAAAATAATATGGACCCTTTATACACACGCGTGTGTTTTACTGTTCCTAGATGGTTGCAAACCACAACAGAGCCCTAATCAATGCATTAAATTGTTTGATTAAAAGTTTATATTTTAACGAACATTTAAAAACCATCTACAATTATTTATCATAGTATCCATCTTGGTCATACAGAAGCATAATACAGAGCTGTCCTGCTGTTTTTAGATTTTATAGGAAATATTGTTTTTTCTGACATGTGTAATTAGGGATTTTAATATTTTCAACAAGACATTTTAAGAAAATCAAGTCAGAATACTGAATATTTGCTTTCTGTATTTTTCTTTTAAAAAATGTTTAAAAACAAACAAACAAACAAAAAACACGTCTTTGCAATCTTAAAACTAAAAAGGAACATAGCCCAAGGCTGGTGGAAGTTTTTACATTATTAGTATATTATGCATCCTTTTTAACAATGTTTTTTTTTTCTCCAGTACGCGGAATATGATGTTGCCTAAAGCAAACTATGACTGAAAAAAAAATACAATTGTGTTTGAAATTCTTCTATTACATGCGAGGTGGGTTTTAGTATTAGAATATATCATTTGGTCATTGAATACATCAAACACAGTATTTGTGGGCCAAACAAACATTTCCATCTTTTCATATATATCAGGGAACAGACAAGAAATAGGATAGTTAAGCTTAATAATTAAGCTCAATATAATATATTTGCTACTCCTAGTCATATTGAATGAAGTAACGGTCTCTCAAGAATACACAAATATAGTATTACATTTCCTGCTACAGCAACCAAATAGCTATATCTATTTTAACATATTAGCTGAAACATGAACCAGAGCTCATCCATTGTCCCCCCCTGATGTTCAGGGATCCCCCAGTTCCCTAGATATTTGTATTTTGTGTGTGCTGGTTTTGAACCAAACAACAATTACAACTATGTCTGCAGGACTGCAAAAATCCCCACCGGGTTTAAATTAAGGTAGGTGAAGAAAATTTGAGAAAAATAGCACGCGCATACTTAATTTGGCAAAAAATGCTCATTTACATGTACAGATGTAGCCTGGTGTTTTCTTCTGCTAGCCCAGGAAAAATCTAGGACATTTTGGGGCTCTCTCACAGAAACACTGCAACATTTCTGTGAGATTTTTATTTCTGTGAGATTTTTCTGCTATTTGAATGCAGCCCTGCTGACCCCCTGCTGTGTTAATCCGATGGGCCATTAGTCTGCATTCAAATAGCAGAAAAAATTCACAGAAATAAAAATCTCACAGAAATGTTGCAGCGTTTCTGTGAGAGCCCCAAAATTACCTAGATTTTTCCTGGGCTAGCAGACGAAAACATCCGGCTACATCTGTAGATCTGCATAATTGAGAACACATCCTCACTCTGCTCATTTACATGTAGATTTGCATGATTGAGAACGCATCTTCCCTCCCCTCTTTACAAGCACTTTGCCCTGTCTTTGCCGTGATCATTCTAATATTGAATGCAGTGAATCTCTCTACCGTATTAAGTGCTAAAATGCTACAGTAGTTCGGACGATCTCTGAATTTGACCCTACGAGTATAATTAACTAGGACTACGGACAGGGGCGGCAAACTCCAGTCCTCGAGGACCACCAACAGGTGAGGTTTTAAGGATATCCCTGCTTTAGCACAGGTGGCTTAATCAGTGTCTCAGTCAGCATGGCTGAGCATTGATTGAGTCACCTGTGCTGAAGCAGGGATATCCCTAATACCTGGCCTGATTGTGGCCCTTGAGGACTGGAGTTGACCACCCGTGGCTGATGGTCACTTACAGTATTCCTACATGTCGATCAAGTTATAGCTTATGATGTCATTTCTGGAGTAATCACAAAGCAAGGAAGGCCAAGTTGGGTTAAAGACCCAGACCTGGAATCGATCACATCACTGTGCATTTCCAAATCTGTCTGTCTGCAGGCCTGGTTTTATGCTACTAAAATCCCTGTCAAGGAAAACACGTACTGAGCGAACATCAAACGCAAGGTACAGAATGAAATCACTACAGCTGGAAAAATGTGACTCAAACAAAGTCAGCGTTCTCTTTCTTTTTACTGAAAGCCAAAGTGCTGCAATTCTGGGGCAAAAACATAGCTTCAGATGTATAAAAAAAAAAACCACAATGCTTTCAACTGGATTGTTTTCTGGAACAAATAATTATACACTACGTTTGCTTTGATATATATGGGCTTCATATTTAACCAGTCACAGAATGTGACTGCAGATAAGAACCACTCTGCCCATATTCCTGACTGCTAGAAAACCTCACATCCTATTTGATCCTCGCCTTTCTTTCATATTAGGACAGCCTAGGGTCTATCCCAAACCTGTTAGAAATCCCTTACTACGGTATGTTAACCCCTACCAGATTTGAAATTAAAGCTGACACTAAATATTTGTCTTTAAAAAAAAATGTTGTTCAAGTGACCCTATTACCTGCAAAGTTCTATCGGTTACTTAAGAGATAAAACTGAAATGTTACCAATAAAATAAAATAAAAAAAAGAAACTTGCGAAATAAAAAATACATGTTTAAATGACGCACGTGTTTAATGTCCCCAACTTTCAACGTATCTTTTTGTTCTAATACGATGTCTCTGGTTCCTCTCTTGCCCCTACACTTGTTGATAGCAGCTGTTCTCATTAATGACCTGGAGAAGAAATCTCTCATACCCTATCTTATATCAACCACAAACTTGCAGTGACCGCAGGAGTTTAACTTATCAAGACTTATCATGGTTATATTTGGCCCTCTTTAATAGGTAGGTTTTCAAATTACTTTGCTTATTAACAGCACATACATCTAACGGCAGGTGCTGTTTATTAAATATATATATATATATATATGTTTTATTGTATCTATCTTGCGTTTATAGGCAACACTGCTGTGGTTCTAATTATGTCACAGGTCCATATACACATTTGCAAAGGTATTTTAATCTTCCACTGACATACACTGGGAATTTTTATCATTGGATAATATAAAATAATAACACATTTTTAATCTAGATATAAAGTAGTCTCCCTGACAGGGAGAGCTTGGCCGGAAGGTGCATGTCCATCCTTTGGGGTAATTGTGCGAATAGTCCCAGTAGGGGAGCTGGGTAAGAAGGGGTTACATGTGCAGTGCAATAAAAGTGATGCACATGATACGAGACGTACAGTGATTACACTGCGCATGGTTTAATGTCTGCTTTACTTTGCTTGTGCTCACACAATAAGGTTGTAATATGGTTGTTGGTGGGACTTCTATCAGTGGTCTGGCAGAATTCATTACACGTGTGAGACCTGCCAGGATTAGATGATGATGATGTAAAAGCTGCTGCTTTGCTTTGTTTTGGGGGGGAGGGGGGTTATCTGCAGAGTAAATGGTTGCTAAGTAACTAATGTTATAACCTTGCGATCTATTCCAGCATTCTCCAGCCAATATTGTGATTAAAAAAAAAAATGGCACGCAGGACCATCGTTGTACCACTCTCGGAAAATGACATTTTTGAAACATGGCTATATTATCAATCTATTATTTTTGTAATACAGGTATATTATCAATCTATTGCTGTGGCTAAATAAGGCTGCGGCCATAGTGCGCGCGTGACGGAGCGCAAGTAGGCACGTGCGCCTGTCGCCTGAGCGATCTCTGGAATCAGATCACTTGCACAACGGGGTGGTGTGGCCATGACGTCACAAGGCTGGTCCGTCCTGATTGGCTCAAACAGCCATAATGCGGCCATCGCACGAAAAATCACTATTTTATGTCATCTCAAAATCCTAACGCGTGCGCCGCATCGTGCGCAGCATAGCTGGACTGCTGCACTCACATGCATTTTCTCGCAGTCGCGCACACCGTCGCCTGCCCGATGTCCAATGCCTAAGACCATGCTTATAGTCCCGGCGACAAAACAAATGTATTGAATCCGTTGTGTGCACCTATAGTAGGAGCGACGCAACAGCGCAACGGAGCGACGGCTTGGTCGTGATCGCTGGAAGTCAATGAAAATGGATTTTTCAGCGACTACAGCGTGACGTCAGCGGCCACGTGAGCGATTCAGCCAATGAGGGCGAACCACTCACGGCCACACCCCCTCCACGTCCAAGTAGCTGTCTCTTGTCTCTAACACTATAACCAAAAATCTCTGCTACAACGGTGACGGATGATGTCACGCCGTCGCGTCCCCAGGACTATAAGCGCGGCCTAAGGCTGAAGGAGTAAAGTGAGTAAAAAGCACCGAGTATGAAAACAATGATACTGAGTGTGCAGCAGGGGAGCCTGGTTCAATTCCCAGTGTCGGCTCCGTGTCACTAACTCCCTGTGCCTCAAGCACCAAAACTAGTTTGTAAGCTCTACGGGGCGGGGATGCATTGAGACTGCTAAATTATATGTACACCGCTGCGTACACTGTCAGCACTATGGAAGAAAACATATTACAAAATATATTTTTGTTAATTCAAGGCAAACTAAAACATGGATTGCACATGTGTTCAGAATGAAATAATATATATATATATATATATATATATATATATATATATATATATATATATATATATATATATATACAGTGGTCGACAAATCACCAAAAAATCTACTCGCCACACAAAAAAATCTACTCGCCACCTAGTACCAAATGTGTGCTGCTTGGGCCAATAGGAGCTCGCCACGATGTTAAATCCACTCGCCCGGGGCGAGCAAATGTATAGGTTTGTCGAACACTGTATATATATATATATATATATATATATATATATATATGTATATATATATCATAATTCTATGTACAGATGTGTGCACAAAGCCTTAGCAGTTTTTTTTAAGAATGTGATCCTGAAAGTCAGTAGTTAAACTCAGCCTTCTTGTAATATGTACCTAAAAAATACTATGCATCTCCCGCAAAGCCTATGCGACAATACATCTGACTGCATCTGTATTATAGGGCGCTTTAAAAGTAAATTATCCACCACTACTGAATATTGTTTTCGGAAGTCCTGACAATTTTCCCATCATGGTTTCCAAGCATTGCCTGATAAATCTATTCGACTAGATCCCAGTATCGATCTGTTGCTGCACCATCAACCAACATGTAGAGATCTAATTTTCTAGGCAAGTGTATTAACATGTTCACTGTGTGAGCTATTCATTATTCTGACTTTACGGCATTTGCATCAAATGTATGAAACTTTGCCTGATACATTTGATACGTGTTTCTTAATGGTGGCTTATAGTGACAGCGACAGCGCGTCAAAACAAATGCATTGCCACCGTCTCGTGCGCTTATAGTAAACGCGACGCGACGGCTTGGTCGCGATCGCTGGAAGTCATCTCAATTTGATTTTTCCAGCAACCGCAGCCTGACGTCACTGTTGCCATCGCCGGCACTATAAGTGTAGCCTAAGGAAGAAGGGTGTAAAGTGCATTTAAACAAGAGAATAAACATATTTTTATAAACTGGAGACAAATTACAAGATTAACTGGTCCCTATTTAATATGCAAGGAGCTGAAATCTTTCCCAGAAAGGTGAATATACTGTGGCTTCACAGCCTGTAGAAGAGTATGGCTTATTCAATTTGCACCAAATTATGATAATATCTGCATCAAGTCATTCCTCTCCTGACTACTCCACCAGAAATCTTGTTAATGAAATTCAGGCAAAAGTAATTTGATCCAGTTATCAAAATAATTGATTGCAAACTTATTAGAATCCCTGTTAAAAACAAACAAAAAAAACATTACTGACACCAATTATGAAACAATAAACCCTATTTCAGGCATTTTGCATATTCCGAACAACTCTGTTCACATGCTTTTGAAGACAAAAAGGGCTAAACTGAGAACTTGATACATGTACACTCAGATACATACACAGTAATTAGTGTGTACTGCTTTAAATCTGTGGCTGGTTGCTGAAAAGTTGTTCCTCACAGTCTAAAAATGATTCTGCATGTTCTATTTCCAATACTCAAAACCTTTTTGCAAAACAAATTTGATGGCATCACTATCTGAAAAACTGCAAAAAAGTGATAATGAAGACATTTTTTCTTAACAGCTTTGCAATTGTCTGACTATAACTAGTTCCGCATGCTTTTTTTTATCATTTAAATATAGCTGATTGGTATTCTTTGTCTAATCTTTGCAAATCCAACCACATATTAACATCTCTTCTGAATAGGCCAAAACTGAAAACTTATTTACGGAGAATTGCTAAATAGTATTGAGAACTGATGTTAACAAATGTAGTGTTAAAATCATACTGTGTATTAGCCAATTGATGTCAAAAGAGCTTTCTGGGTCTACAGTATCCAGACCTTCTCCCAGGAAAAAGAAGCGTCCACACTTCAAACGTAGATCTTACCAAAAAAACATGTATTTCAAAATACACTTTAGAATGTCATTGCACACATAAATCTCCAAAACACATTCATTACTAAAAATGCAAAGGGTGGATATAAAAACTATGGATATTAATAAAATGATCTGCAATCTAACAGATGGGATCTATAGTGTGATAGAACTTTGTTTATTTAGAAAGTAGCTTTGGCTCCATCTAGGAGGTACTGTATAACATTCACCCAATGCAATTGTCTCTGGGGCTCTCCCTTTTTTACCCACATACTGTACATTTCAATTTAAAACCAGTAATTACAGCCCGTAACTAACTTTTAGTTAAGAATGTCTTTGATTTATTAAGTAGTTCCCTCCCGCTCCTCATTTCCCTACACTACTGTACTTTGATTCCGTTTTGGTAAATCTCTTTCTGCCCTCTGTCCTTTTCATAGATTGATAATAATCTTCTTTTCAAAATCCACAAACAGGTCTCAACTTCATGAAAAATAAAAATGTTTTGTATTGTACAAGAAACGTAGGATTTATTCTGTGGCGTTTGCAATGCTCCCTCGCCCCACGTCCCACTGTACAGTATCAATTGATAAATAGGGATATTAAAAGCAAGCATCCAAACCTAAAGAGAGGCACTGACTGCAAGCAAGATTTTTTTATTATCACGTTTTAAGTTACAAAGACAAGCAAAGCTCGTATTTAGAACTCATAAGCTCATAAAACAGGCAGCCAACAAAACGCACGAAACAAACACAACTGAAATAAACCAGACTCTACTACATTTGATCAGGTCCTACATATTTTAGTACCAATACATACATGGTTGTCAACCCAGCACACAAAAGAGGACTGCATTGCTCCTGTGATGATTGGTAATGCATTCTCTCAAAATGATATGTCCCACTTTTAGCTGGGTTTTTTAAAACAAGACAGGTATCTTCATGGTCAAGGCAAATTCCCTTTTCTAAAATGATACCATTACTTTTTGACTCACTTTTCATCATACCGCTAACTGCACATTTAGTTTAGCAAAAGTCTTTCTTGCCTGTGTTGGTTCAATTTTTCACTACCATGGTTAATTGAAACCCTGGTGCTTGTAAAATGCTTCATACAAGAGTCATTGATTCAGATACGATTCCGCAAAGAAATTAGTCATCTGTTCAAAAGAGGCCTTAAACATTTTGCCACTGGGTACTGAAAGGTTAAAAAAAAAAGGCTTCACAACAGCTACTGTAGCGTACACCAGCAGAAATGTGCTAGAGTTTCTCAGAGGACAACAATGTAGGAAAAAGATAAGAAAGTGACACTGACATTCATGCCTATCACTTTGTATTCTTGCTTATACTGCAGCATAAAATATGCAATTTGGCATAGCATAGACTACAACTGGACACTGTACTGCTGTCAACACATAATAGAGCTGTATCTTAAGAGCTCGTGACAATAACTCCACCAAACCGATGCGTTTCATTCTAAACGCTGCACTTTTATGAATCATTGATTCCCAAAAGACAAATCTATTACATTAAACCGTAGCAAAAGGAAAGCAACCGTTAGAGGAAACTTGTTGGATTTTCTAGCTCAATTACACTAACAAAGCGCAATACAAATTGCATGCCCGGCTACCAAGTCCCTTTGTTGGAGTGAATGCTGACCACCACTTTCATATATATCCCATGGTCCAGTACTCATAACTTGTGTAACATGTACTAAGTATTTACATATGAAAAATAAATATGAAACAGAAAGGTGTCTATTATAGATATTACGTTTATCAAAATGTATTTTTATAAAGTAAAAATGACAAACGATGTGTAATACACACGCACACCTACAAATCTCTCTCTATATATATTGAAAACATACAATGATTTTGTATCGAGATAGACCTCCCGACATACACAGAATGCACATGTGAAATAAGAAATAAAAGTGGTTATGTAGTGTATGTTCCCCCAGCCAGCAGATGGCCGGTTCTGGGAGCCCAGACACCCTTGTCAGGAGGTTTCCCTGCCCATCTGGACCCCACACGTGTCAGCGAGCAGAGGTGACAGCTGGGCAGCCACATCACTGAGAGTGACCAACTAACCCCCCACATCCCGGTGACAGGGAAAGCAAACTAGAACAAACCATTTGCATCATCTCCGTGTAGCACACGCGTGGAATCAAACTTTCTCATCCCCACCCAGGGAGGGAACGCAGCCTTGCAAAGGGAGGAGAGGGGGAGAGGGGGAGAGGGGGAGAGGGGGAGAGGGGGAGAGGGGGAGAGGGGGAGAGGGAAGGGAGGGAGAGAGAGAGGGAGAGAGAAGCTGCAGCGGAGGCAGCCAGAGGAGCAGCAGCTGTGATGCTGGAGGTGGGATGGGAGTGGGAGACACCTTGTTATTATCCAGTATCCGCACCTCTAGGACTGACCAGAAGGATGCAAGCGGGCGAGAGCTGCAAGGGCAGCCGGCTTGGGGATGCTGCTGCTGTCAGTCCTACCTTTGTGCCAGTCCCGTGCCCTCCTCCTCCTCCTCCTCCCTGTGCCTGAAGAAAAGGAGCGTGTCCCGGCCCCGGAGAGCTTGAAATGCTGCAGACTGACGCCCCGTGGCGGGGAGCCTGGGAGCAGCCTGGCAGAGAAACAACACGGAGAGAGATGTGCCGGCTGAGGGAAGCACCACAAAGAGCGGCTCACACACACACACACACACACACACACACACACAATGTCAGCAAGGGGAGGAGGAGAAAATCCTGCTTCTGCGGGGAGAGGAGGGAGGTGCTTGCAGGAAGAGACGCCTGTCAGAGTTGGGAGAGATGCTGCAGGGTATCAGTAGAACACAAACATGCGAAGCTGGGGCATTGATAGAGATGCATCACTGGTGGAGAACTAGTCAAGGTCACATCTGCTTTTGTAATGAAAAGGCTGTTTAAAAAAAAACCCCATTATATTGTCTTATTTATATAAACAGAACATGCTGGAGCATCTATCGCCAATTACTGGGATTCACTTCAAAGATGTTAACTTCACGTGGGTTGGCCATTTGAAGTAATTCTGCAAGCACTCTGCAATAGTCCCCTCTTAGCAGCAAAGGAGGTTCACAAATTCAGCCAGGTGACTGGCTCTTTGATAGAAATGGGCAAACGTGTTCCAAACTGCTTTGCAAAAGGTTTTTTTGCGAACTCTTCCTAAATAACACGTTTTTTTCATCCGTTTCATGAAATCTTAAAATGCGTGATCATTTTGACAGTTTAACTAATTCTACCACTTTTTGCAAGAATTTCGCAGAAATGGCAGAGTTTAAAGGGTCACGTGACCTGAATTTGGGATGATGGCTATTGGCAATTTATTGTGGGGGGGGGGGGGGCGGGGCGAACCTTGAAAATGATGCACATATCCGATCAATGTTAATGCCACCTGCCCTTTCATTACTCCATTTATGTTTTATACCGGCGCTCTTATCTTTAATTTAGGTTTCAATACTTTACTTTCATATACTGTATTGTGTTAAAAATAAATAAATAATAAATAAAACCTTTTTAGAGTGCCTGTGCCGATGGACTGTTTCTATGCCAGATTTTGAAAGGGCCAAGACAATGCTATGGAAACTAGGAACTACTATCACCAGAGGTTATGGCCTATGTTTTACAATCCAAATTGTTTGTTTTTATTTAAAGTATGTATTCATTATTTCTTTTTGCTCTTGTGGTTTCAGTAACCTATCTTCAAAAGCATGGATAACTAAGCAACTCTTAGGTCGCGCTTATAGTGCGCGCGACGGCGACGGGTGACGTCACACGTCTCCACCCGCAAAAGTTATCATTTAACTTTCGGAGACGTCGCTGGCGACCTGGCCATTGATTGGTTCAGAGGCTGTCACATGTGGCGACAGCCTCTGAAAAATGAAATTTTATCGGCTTCCAAATTTGTAAGCGCTTGCGACGGCGACCATGCTTTTGTTTTCAGGCGACGTCGCGTCGCCGGCACTATAAGCGCAGCCTTATGCAGAAGATGTGTACTTTATGTATTCCAGCCTTTGTTTCTTCAATGTAGATATGGCAGTGGAATGCAGGACATAGGATTTATTAGACAACTGGGTAGCCTTTTAATTATGATAGGTTAAAAATGACTCCTTGTTTGCGAAAAACAAGTTTTCTTGTTATATGTGGCAGGAGAGAGTTCTTCATAGCAGCCCTAATGAAAACAGGGCATGTGCGCCTTTAATCATAATCTATATGTTATTTAAGGACATAGCCATAACACTGATTCAGATTAAGTTCACCTGCTTCAAAGACACTGGTATTACCAATAGAACACTTCTCTTACAGGCTGCTTCTTAACATTTGTTCTGCCTTGGTAAACAGCGGGATGTAATGCAAAATGATTGTCAAAGTTTAATTTCTCCATCCACAGGAAAACCAGTATGAATTAACAGGCTTTTAAAAGAGGTGTTTGAAATTGTGTGTGGAAACTAGGGTAAGACAAAAGAACAAAGTTAACGTACAAACACCAAGAGAGTAATTAACACCCATGGTCTTTGCTCTCTATTTTAGATATACAGAATATTTTAATTCGGTAATCTGCAGCATACTTATATAATGATGTATTTTTTTAAACACATCGTTGTGTTGTAGAGATATTGGGCTATATTTACTAAGTGGCTCTAAGACTATATTTTGTGCCATAAAATGCCTTATGGATGAGCACTGTTTAGTAACTATCGGCCATTATTTAAACAATATTTTTTCTTCTCCTAAACTGAATGTGTGCAGTACTGTATACAGCTATAGAACTGCATATGGGTGTATGCTGTATATATTGCATATTTTTATACTGAAGAGCGTGGTACAATCTGATCACCAAAGATTTTCTTTGTATCAACAGATTTTAGAATGACATAGTTTATGATAGTTTCGGGAGTAACACTGTGTCATGGTTATAAATGTGACACTTGTCCTCTATTCACCTTAATCAATTGGACATGCTTGTCTTTTGTGTCTTAAAGGCTCTACAGCTTTAATTCAAGAAGTGAGGACCAAGCACACTGACTCAAATTATACTGACTTACTAGGGCAGGCACAGTGTGACACCCTGGATTTTAATGGTCTGAAGGGTTGGAACGAGTATTTAATGTTGCTGCACAGTGAAACAATGTTCTTTGTGGGTTATCTCTACACTTCATTCCATCTGTTACTGTTTCTTTACACCTAAAGTATTTTATACATCTTTAACAGGTACCCTACTAGCAAAAATAATCCTAAATGAAAGTGAAACCCACGTAACAAATGATATATTTTATCATTATTTACTAATACGTGTCATTAATTGACACTTTGGGAATCAACGGAGATACATTTTCTCCTCTTCTTAAGTGTACCAGAATAATTCTTTTTGTAAATATAATGGAATCATTGCGCTAATTAGGGGATTTTCTTGGCATACATTTTGTGCTATGTGAAAACTGTGCCTGAATTCAGACCCCCTGCAAAAAAGGCTTTACTTTATAACTGCTGTGTGGCCCTGTGCAAGTGAGGGAGTTAATGATTGTGCCTGCTGGAAGCACAGTGGGACTGCAGTGAGGGCTTTATTAGCAACACCAGGGTCGCTCAGCTCCAGTCCTAAAGACCCCCCCCCAACAAGTCAGGTTTTAAGGCTATCCCTCCTTCAGCACAGGTGACTCAATCTTTGACTGTACAACCTGTGCTGAAGCAGGGATATCCTTAAAACCTGACCTGTTGGGGGGTTTTGAGGACTGGAATTGAGCACCACTGAGCTACACTGGCATAACAAGGCAGAGAGAATAACACTGAGGGCTCAAGACAGGAGAAGCTATGATGACTGATGCCTTGTGCAGGGGAGCGCAAACTTTTGCTGCTGCGGCTCCCTGTCACCCCCCAGTTTGCGCACCGCTGGCCTAGTGTACAGTAATAGAGCACTGACAAGAGTAGCACCAGCTGCATACTTTTATTTGTAGTTTGTATTATTTCTGTAGATACTGTATGTTTGTGCTGTAATAAAGGCTGTTGAAAAGCTGCTGAATTTAAGCCTCTCCTATTCGTGAGTGTCTGCAGTTTACAACACAGCCCTGAATGCACCGTCACTGGTCCCCTACAGAAAAAGGGCTCCATCTGTAACTAGTTTTGTTGCCATTAGTTTATATCGCAATATTCTGGACCCAAGCCCACTGTAGCATGTGAGTAGGTTCGGGTAGCATAAAGTCGTCCCCTTTAAAAGCACACAAAGCCCTTCTATTTTCTTTAACTTTATTGGGCGGGGTTAACAGAAATATAAAAGCACTTGCATGTAGTTTTTTTGTGGTGGGAAGTGACTCTTGTGAGGGGAAGGTAAAAGGGAATCCTTGTCTCAGGGAGCAGTGGAAGATGCATCTACTCACTGTGTCTGCTGATGATAAGAGAAAACACACTTTCCTTTCCAGACAGGAACAAGCCAAAGGGGCAGAGAATGGCATAACAGAGAATGGCAAGGGAAGAGGGCTAAACCAACTCATGCTATAAGCAGTAAGGTTGTCAAGGCAACTGGTTGGTGGTTTGTGGAAAGGTTATATTGTAGCAACAATGTTGCAATTACTGGCTGCTTCAGAACAGGAAACAAGCAACTTTCACTGGGGAGAGCTGGCAGCCTGAGAGCAGAAAAAATACACCGAAAATATACAATCCTGTTCCAGGACACTCAACGTCTTGTGTAATAGAAAAGTACAATGTGATGACATGACAGAGATCAATATAGCATGGTCATAATTCCGGTTATTCTCATAATTCCGGTTATTCTCATAATTCCGGTTATTCTCATAATTCCGGTTATTCTCTTCAATTTGCAGCCCGGCCCATGAAGATCCTTGGACTGCCCGCTTCTTCCAATTTCCTTGTAGTTAAGTGGAATTTTTCATACTGAAAGTCACTTCTAAGTATGATAAATATAAACAAATGATGGCTATTATAGAGGCTTGCAAGATATAAGTAAAAGTCTTCTTAAATTACATTACAGCGGTCTTGTTTTTAAAACCCAGCCCTTTGGAAATCTAGTTGTAGAGCATCTACTCCTTGCCTATCAGTTATGTTTATATTTGTGTGCTGAACTGTCCTGCCACTCCCTCTCTGGACCATCGCAATCACTCTTACCTTCCCTGCCAACCAGTCTATGTGTCTTAAGACAATCTCAGCAAAAGCAACAGAAAAGGAATAATTTCCGTCCTGTTTTAAGTAATGAAGCCTTTTTTTGTATGTATGTATCTTTATCTATATAGCGCCATTAATGTACATAGTGCTTTACAGTAGTAATACACGGGACAATCATATAAATAACAAATAATCCAAATAACACATAATGGAAATAAGTGCTTCAGACATAAATGTAAAATTGTGGAAGAGGAGTCCCTGCTCCGAAGAGCTTACAATCTAATTGGTAGGAAGAACATACAAAGACAGTAGGAGGGGATTCTGGAAAGTGCGTCTGCAGGGGGCCATGCTTTTTGTATCATGTATACAGTAATATTAGCCGAGGTGCTACTCATAAGCTTCTTTAAGCAAGTGTCTTAAGGTGGGTCTTAAAGGTGGATAGAGAGGGTGCTAGTCGGGTTTTGAGGGGAAGGGCATTCCAGAAGTGTGGGGCAGTCAGTGAGAAAGGTTAAAGGCGGGAGAGGGCTTTAGATACAAAGGGGGTAGAAAGAAGATATCCTTGAGAAGAACGCAAGAGTCGGGATGGTGCATAGCGAGAAATTAGGGCTGAGATGTACGGAGGGGCAGAAGAGTGTAAAGCTTTAAAAATGAGGAGAATTGAGTGTGAGATGCAGGATTTGATTAGAAGCCAGGAAAGGGATTTCAGGAGAGGAGACGCGGAGACAGATTTAGGAAAGAGTAGAGTGATTCTGGCAGCAGTGTTAAGGATAGATTGTAGGGGAGACAGGTGAGAGGCCGGAAGCTCGGACAGTAGGAGGTTACAGTAATCGAGACGGGAGAGAATGAGGGCCTCAGTTAGAGTTTTCGCAGTGGAGCAACAGAGGAAAGGGCGTATCTTTGTAATATTGCTGAGGAAAAAGCGACAGGTTTTAGATACGTTTTGAATGTGAGAGAGGAGTTGAATGTGAGCCCTAGGCAGAGTGCTTGGGCTACTGGGTGAATGATAGTACTTCCAACAGCAATGGGGAAGGAGGTAGTAGGGCCAGGTTTGGGAGGAAGTGGACCTGGTGCCCTCCTCCTAGCTGTACTTAAGGGCAGTACTGCCCCAAATTGAGGAGTGCCTCTTCCCACTGAGAGAGGCAAGGTTGCACACAAGGAGCCTGAGATTGGAATTCCCTGTTCCTCTCCCTCTTGGGGGAGAGTGAGTATAGACCTATACCCTGACTCCTGATATGGGAGTCGGGAAGAGCTAGGACAGCTGCTTGGGCCCTGTCCTGTAGTGGTTGTCCAAGGACCATCATCAAGTGGATAGCTGGTCCTGAGAAGCTGTGATTGGGCAGACCAGTGCTGTGTGGTGGTGTATTCAATAAAGACCGTTCCTGTTTGCATCCACCTGCCTGGTGTGTGATCTTACTGGGAGGAGAGGGAATAATTCTACCATGGGAGATCACCTCCATTCATCTTGGAGCCTGCGGCAGATGGAGGCGCTGCACTGCTAGAGAACAATGTGGGTATTGTACCCCAGAAACCTCATCCTGTGTCCCCACTACCATCGGCGGAAAGCTCAGCCCTCCTGTTACCAGCAGGTATCATTAACCACATGTTTAGTAATGGCCAAATCTCCCATCGGGTGGGGCAAACACCGTTACATATACATCTGGTAATCAATGTTTTTGTCCCCGACAAAGGTCTTGTGAAGGACTGAAAAGTTAATCACCACAAAATAAAGTATTGTGAATTTAAGCAATTTTAGTACTATACTTATTTACACGCGCGACGGTCATGACGGCATTGGGTTGCTCTGTTTTGGCGCGAACGGATCGCAGGTAAGAGGGGTATAAAATGGGTTGTTTTAGCAGTGTATGTTATCCTTGATAAAGAACGCACCAGCGTTCGAAACGCGTTGGATTTTAGGTTATGACAGAATAAAGTTTATATTTTTTTGCATTGGGTCCTCTCTTTGCTCCTGTTGGATCGTGCGCTCCTCTCCATTTCCTGTAGCTCATTTTGTTGTCCATTTTTCCCATGGGCTATAAATGTCTGTGTGTAAATATATTGAGAGGAGATTTAGCAGTTATTTACTAAACTGTGATAGTGGCAATTAGAGTCAATGAGAGTTGCCCTCATCAACCACCACCAACAAACCAGTTACTGTTAATTAACCCCTTCCTTACCTTAGCGGTTACCCACTAAGGTAATAAAGATCGGCCTTTATTTTATTTTTGTTGTACATAGTATTGAAGCAGGGGGTCCGGAGCTGAACTGCATGACTTTCAGATCCGGAAACCCCCTGCTTCCCGCGGTACAGGCCCCCAGTATGGGGTGCTGGAATCTCCTGCAAGTTTAAATGTTCCCTTCCCGTGGGCCGTGACAAGTCTTTACACAAATTTCATACTGTGAAGTAGGAACATGCCCACACGTTCGATGTTGCAATTTTATTATCGAAGTTTAGTGAATAAGCCCCTTAATCAGTTAAAAACCCAAGCCCACTACATTGTATATATATATTTGTGTCATTTGGAGTGCTTCTGGGTTTGTGACCAAATGTATACAACAAAACACAAAAAGGTCCCAATGCTACATCCAACTTGACAAATCATTTAGTACATTGCTATGTATTTTATCTACATTTTTTCTTCATAAATATGGGTTATTTAGTTCAATACTTTGGCCAAAATATTTTAATCCTACAGCCACCTCACAGTAATCCCATTTATGTAGGTCCTACACAACTAATATTATATTGTGTAATGTATTTCTTCCACTGCACAGAGAGAATAGATTAAATAAAAATGCTGCAGCCCACTGCATGGGGTGCGTGATATATATGCGGTGCCTAAGGCCTGTGACATAGTACGGTGAGCCTTGCTGAGCCGTGCTGAGCAGATGCACTTACCCCCTGCATCTGTCAGCGCGGCTTTAGCAGCCGCTTCCGCATGCGTGCGGAGGCTCAGGTATTTTGGAGAGACAGGCAAATTTAAAATTTGCCGCTCAGGGAAGTGGATGAGCGATCACGTGACCACTCACATCCAATGGGAGCGAGGGACTAGCCCCGCCTCCTGCCCACCTCCGGCCTGCCTACGCACCGCCCCCAAAGCGCGCTCACTGCCTCGACACAAAAAAGCTCCAGTTTGAGCAGGCGAGGCAGAGCAGGAGCACTGATCAGCGCGGCCCGAGGCACCATGCCCGAGGCCCTAGGGTTAACATTTGATGCTGCTGTAAGTATCATTACCCTCTATTCTAAACATTTTATTTATTACGTTTTCTAATTATATTTACATGAAAAAAACATTTTTTTTAAACATGGTCACAAACAATTATCAAGTAGGACAAATGTTGCAGGAGCAACAAGGTGTATCATGCATGTATGATAAAAAGGCACCAAAAGAAATAATAGTTGTTGAAGCAGTTGCTGACGCAAGCCGTTTTTTAATATAAGGAAGCTAATCCGTTGTGACAATTATATAGAGCTTAATGACAACCTTATGTAGCACCCTTATCCACCTCTTCCCCCCCTTAAAATAGATCTGCTCTTCTGGGATAAGTGCCACATGTTACCAGTGTGGTGTTGCATACCTGTTGGCTCACAGCAGACTTGAGTGCTCCGCAGATGGTATAGGGAGGTTCAACAGGACAGGTTCTTAGCTCAGATCGTCCAGTGCAGGGCCTCCATCTTGCAGGGCTCCTGCCAGGGACAGGAGTTCTCCCCACAAGTCCTCCTTCTCCATAAACACACACAGGCATATGCTGGTAAAACTGGTGTTTATTAAGATGTTCACAGCCATTCCATTCTCCCCCTTCCTTGGATTAGGCCCAAGAGCCCATCCTTAACCCCCTTACCTTCTGATGGGGCAAGGTGGAAAAGCTCCCACTCCACAGAGGAAGGGGACAGAGCCAACACAATTTAGTGGAGTGCCAGCTTTTATACCTGTGCCCCATAACAGGGCAGGTCCAAGTACTGACAGGCATCACACCATTTGCATGTGATCCAGTCAGTACCCTCCCAGGCATGACACTCCAAACTGCCGTTAGACCGGCACCTGGATATAGTAACATTGTATCCTATCCAGTCTGCAATTCACATGCTAGGCCAATGTGCAGGAGTTTAACCCCAACACTTCCTGTTCTTATCAGGACTTATAATGTTAGGGCCAAAGAAAAGGGTATAGCCAGGGGCACTAGGCTACACTTATATACCACTACTTTTTTAATAATTTCAAACAACCAAGACACTCTTGTTATGTATTAACGTCTCTAGCCTGCAAAACTGGGGTTGAAAATGATGCAAAAGTAGCATCAAGTTTATTAGGGGGGAAAGTCAATTTGTAAGCAATGAAGATTTTTTTCTGTAATAAAAATGGTGCTCATTTTTTGCCTCACTTTTGCAGCCGGAAGCCTCTGATACATAACCTCCTTATTTAGATCACATCTTCTATCGCTCCGCCCCCCCACCCTTCATTTTGAATATTCCACTATATCTCACTGAAGAGACTGGGCCTTTGAGTGGACAGTATCCTCCATAATGATGCATCTCTATTGGCCACCGTTATAACTGTTGTACATCTTGCATCTCAATGTGGAATATACGCTCCTAATAATGATGATAAATACATTTCAAGCAAGTTCTGCGGAGACTGCTCATAAAAGTTAAACAATATAAGTGGCAATAGTAAAAAATACAAAATGATTTTTATTTCAAGTGTTTAGTAAATACAAAGCATATGTCCTAATGTATGTCAATTACATTGTTTGGGGGGGGCTGTTGAAAATGTTTCTGAAAAATAAAAACTAAGCATGTAGAACTAGAATAGGAAGTAAATTTTTAAAGAATGCATAGTGACCGGCTGGAAACGTCCATTTAATTTGGTGGGAATTTACTGTACTAAGATTGTCTGCTTTTGGGTATTTTTGAGTAAGCTCCTAAGTCTGATAAATGTTGTGCTCTTTACGCACCCATTTTGCCCCAAAGAAAAACATCCCCAAAATATGTGAACTGGAAGGTACTGTTTCTTACATCTGGTGCAAATTGTTACTTACTCCACTTCAGATCGGTTGGATTTTTATGCGCAAATTAAAGGAAAAAATAATGACACACAGACAGAATTTGATACATGTAATTACAATACCTTATGTGCATTGTGTCAACTCCTGTTGACACTCCCCTTGTTGAAAAGTGGTGGGGCACAATTGGGGCAAAAAATTCCTTAAGCGTTAACACAGAATAAATATGCTCCAGTTTTGTCCCAAAATTGCCTTTATAAACCTCATCTGAAATCTCCTAGATCCCAGTGATTCTAGCCAGGTCTGCCATGTTTTAGTAGTGTGGTTGGTAACCATAGTAATAACCAACAGCCAATGCCTTCCACAATATAAGGATTTTAATACTGTTGTTGGGAAAGAGTTCAAGTCCAATGGAGAGTGATAGAAGAGATTATTAACTGTTGTTAATGGTTGACAGCTGAAATATTTTTGTGTGCCATTTTTTAAGAGAACAAGCTTTGGTCGTTTAAGAATGTGTATTAATTCCCATTAGCAATAAAAATAGCACCAATAGTGTAAAAACAAAACAAAACACACATTACCGTACATACTGTGCGATTAGTCTGTTTTCTGGCACAAGTACCAAATGCACATGGGGAACACGTGACTTGGGAAAAGCTCAAGTAGCTCACACTGGGATTTGCACATTTCCACTAGGCTTCTCCCTACTGTCATTAATACTTGTGCCGCTAGATGGACCTACAACGGTTCCCTGCTCAATTTGTTAATATCACCTCTGGCAGCAAAATGGTTCAAATTAATTGGATGCATTAGTAAGAATAGGGAATCGTTAAATTATTGTCAAATCTACCCATGAAATATATGGTTGACGCTCCATTCAAAAAATCCTTTTCTGCTCTCTTTAAATAAAATACTATTGTTAACTAATTTGTTCCTAAAAGGCTCATGGTGCTTTTTGTGCATAACAGTGAAGAATTTGAATAACACAATACTGTGTGTATTCTTCCAAGATTGCTATTTTGAGGACTCAAACAGCCTAATTGTTGGCATTGTTGCTTGTTCAAGAATAACTGCTTCCATAAATATTAACACAATAGAGGAGAGGTGATAAGTGGAATACTGAACAGAACTGATAAGAATAGAACCATATAATTTTTTTGTCTGATTAAAATTGACAAGCAAGTGGAGCATGCACACAGCACCAAGATAGATACAAACTAAACCAATGTGTTTATTCTGTGAGTTCAGCACACATTTAATGCTTTTTGGAATGTTCTATTTTTATTATTATAGTCCAATTACATTTGTTAAATAACGTAATGGATATGTTGTGCTTTAAGCGAAGGCTTGCACAGTACTTTTTTAAGCAGTCACACTGAAAACATTACCTTAAAAACTATGATTTTAAAATACCATTAAGATTAAATACTATGAATACTCCTTATTCCATGTGGTTTCCATTATATAAACAAACCAACAATGTTTGATGGTTTTACAGCAGTGGTAGATGTCCATGACTTCAGAGCAATTAGATTTTTTGTTTCTATTTAAAATATGTGTGCTTCAACTTTATACTTTCTAACAAACTAATGATTATTCATTTTATTTATTTATAAAATGATTTACCAGGAAGTAATACATTGAGAGTTACCGCTCATTTTCAAGTATGTCTTGGGCACCGAGTTTTGATGACAGATACATGGTTACATTAACTGAACAAGGTTATACATGTAATTTACAGACATTTCATGGACAGTTAGATATAATATGATTATAGGTGTATGTAACAGTTACAGACTGCATTAAAATTGTGCTAGAAGAGGCAGGGTAGGCCTGCAATGTATTATGCTACAAGAGGCCCTGCCCCAAGGAGCTTACAATCTATAAAAAAAAAAAAAGGGTGTGGAAACATAGGATACAGGGGATGGGATGGTTGGTATGTTTCAGATTGTACCAGAACAGCTGTAACATTAACGAAATCAGTGAACGGCAGCAAGCGTCTGACACCACGGGCTGTTACCTTTGGGGCGAAGCAGATGCAGGCTGAAGAGGTTCTGAATGGATTTAGCTGTGCTATGAAAGTCCTTTGTGCAGGGCAGTAAACATTGCAGAGGGTGGGGCTGACGAAACACATAGCAAGTAATCCCAGATTATGATGTGTTATGCAGGACTTTCCAATAGCAGAGACACTAAGGCAACAAGAATTTAAAGTGCAATTGAATACATTTCTCCGTTGGCTTTTATCAATACCTCTGATGGGCTCAAACTTCATTTTATCCATTACTGTTGTTGGTACCTGTCATACATTATGAACATATACGGAGCTGTAGGGATTAATACTGCATTACTGTTAGATAATAGAGATACATCTTTGATCCACTAGTGACACCTGCAGACACCTGGCAGATACTTTAATTTTGAAATTCTTAATTTTAGTTTGTTCTGTGACTCAGCGCATTGCTTTAATTACTGTGGCAGACTGCAGTAAAGCATGACGTGAGCATCTGCAATTGTGTATGTTGTCAGGAAAGTGGAAGTAAATAAGCATTATTAATATGCATAAAAACTTGTTTACACAGAGCATAGTACTGTACAGTATGAATGATTTGGCATACCTGCTCTTTGCTTCACTGGTTACTTTGATCTTGGACTCCTAAAGGCTCTGTATGTATGTGGAAACAAAAAGAAAACAGCGCACAACGCCAAATAGTGAAGCAAGTAATAAAAATGTATTACAATAATATTGGGGTATAAAATCTGCGTACATCAAATAAGGAATACATAAGCATTTAGTGTATATAACACTTGTTACCACTCCAGGATTGTAGACAGGGGAATCAGCTTTATCTGCAGGAGCCTCTGTGGTGGTTGTGGGGCACAGGATCCCTCATACACTCTTTGTCCAGCTGGAAGCTGCTTTCAGGGGAGTTCCTTAGCAGCAGTCTGGCTCAACTGCAGGTTCAAGCACTCACTGAAACAAAGTCTCAGGCGGCAGTATGCCTCTTCCAGGGGTTTTTCTTCTTTTCTTACAATCCTCCGTTTGCAGCAGTGACAGGGCAGTTCAGAGCCGATGGAGAGGCTCAGCAGACACTTCCGCAATTGCATGCACCTGCACGGCGTGCCACGATGTCGCTCCGTCACGTGATGTAGCGGGGTGACGTCACAGCTCCCGTGGCAATAAGGAAGGAGCAGAAGAAAGTCCTTCAGAGTCTCTACAGCGGCGCAATAACCGCTTCAATCAGCAAAAAAACCCCAAATGGTATTGAATACAATGCAGATACAGGGGATAATAAAAAACAATAAATTGGCATAAACTAAATAATCCAACGCGTTTCGTACATCTACTTCCCCTGTATCTGCATTGTATTCAATACCATTTGGGTTTTTTTTTGCTGATTGAAGCGGTTATTGCGCCGCTGTAGAGACTCTGAAGGACTTTCTTCTGCTCCTTCCTTATTGCCACGGGAGCTGTGACGTCACCCCGCTACATCACGTGACGGAGCGACATCGTGGCACGCCGTGCAGGTGCATGCAATTGCGGAAGTGTCTGCTGAGCCTCTCCATCGGCTCTGAACTGCCCTGTCACTGCTGCAAACGGAGGATTGTAAGAAAAGAAGAAAAACCCCTGGAAGAGGCATACTGCCGCCTGAGACTTTGTTTCAGTGAGTGCTTGAACCTGCAGTTGAGCCAGACTGCTGCTAAGGAACTCCCCTGAAAGCAGCTTCCAGCTGGACAAAGAGTGTATGAGGGATCCTGTGCCCCACAACCACCACAGAGGCTCCTGCAGATAAAGCTGATTCCCCTGTCTACAATCCTGGAGTGGTAACAAGTGTTATATACACTAAATGCTTATGTATTCCTTATTTGATGTACGCAGATTTTATACCCCAATATTATTGTAATACATTTTTATTACTTGCTTCACTATTTGGCGTTGTGCGCTGTTTTCTTTTTGTTTCCATTTCCTAGAGTGTGTGGGGTGCTGAGCCACCCCCAATGTTTATAGCAGCAGACGCCCTTATCAACCACACGGTTATGATTTAATTTATTATATAATCACTTATTCACTTGGTATTGTGGTTTATATAGTCTATATATGGTTTAGTCACTGCACTTTAATTAGTTATAAGTAGGAGTTAGATAGTAGCGCACAGTTTATTTTTGTTTGTTCTGTATGTATGTGTATGATCATGGAATTGCTATCAGATGTTACAGACTAGCACGCAAATTAATCGTTTTGTGATATGTAAATTGTCATATTCAGAGAAATAATTACCTGTCAAGTATTAATCCTTAAAAAACGTTTTGGATTAATAGGATAAAAAGTGGAGGGTCCAGGAAAGCTGAGTGGTCCGCGATGTTGTGGGGGAACAGAACAGGCTTTTGATGAGTTCAGACTTTTCCCATGGTGTCAGCGCCTCCAGCTTCAGTTTCTCCAGGATTCCAGAGACAGTCCCCACTAAAGCAAACTTTTTTTCCCCCTTGCCCAATGGACTGAACACTCATGCAGGGGTATATGAAAGGGGCATTATTTGAGCAGTCAATGCAGTTGTTAAGCACAGCGGATGCATATAGTGACAGAGGATCCCAGCATCTGGATGGTGCTGGCCCTCTTCTAATAGCGAGGCCTCTGATCTTTCCTGGCCAGCCAGCCCATGAGGGACTGACTGGCCTGTCCCTCTCCCAGCCGGGATGAGACCGGCCACACACCTTCACTCCCTAGGAAGTGTGGATCAGAAAACTCCCTACAAATTTGCACTTCATCCCCGAGGCTCAGAAGAGGAGGGAACAGGATCTGTCCCATGATAGGCTGCACACAGATTCCTATGTCACCACCACTTCAGTCACTTAGGGAGTCAGAGAAAGAGGGGGGGGGGGATTGCCTGCTTCTGGAGGTTATATAAGACACAGGACTGCCTAAAGTTAGTGGTTATGTTCTTGTTTCCTGAGTGAAGTGTCTGCAGCAGTTCAAGTCTGTCTGTCAGAAGTGCAAGCTGATTACACACTGTGTCCAGGGACCTGGCACAGCTGGTGATCTCCCTTAGGGGAGAGGGCGAGAGCAAATCAATTAAGAGAGGAGGAACCTTCTGAATGGAGTACCTCATGGAAATGCTGGGCTAAGTACATCCAATATGATGGGCAGTCTGCCAGAGGAGATGACATTAAAGATGCCCTGGTTCAAAAAATCCCTTCTGTGTGAGTGTGGAGTTATTCAGCAGAAGGATGCACCAAGAAGGAGTTCCCCATCAGATACTCCTCCCTGCTGCCGTAGGGATCCTGATGGGGTGGAGGCGCTGCATCGAATGTGAGTAGGACTCAGAACACTACCTCAGACGCCTGTCATGGTGATATTCCCCATAACATCCAGCGGGAGACTCAGGAATCCTGTTACCAGCAGGTGCACCACATCACACAGACATGTAATGGGGGCCGATTAGACCACAGGGGCCAATCTGAGATTGGGTGGGGGCCCTAGAACCGTTAAAGGCACATATGCAAACAGATGAAGAGACCCACTAACGCCTTTCTCCAATACTTTTGTGGATTAATAGGATGATGTGTTTATACATTAATATACAGTAGGGAAATATTAATAAATAAACACTCTACCAAAGTTTTCGAATTTAGGGTTAACAGTAGACAGCCAATTGTTTAAGCTGTTCTTTTAAAATTACCATCATCCAGCTGTTTGTCTTGTATATATTAGTCATAACTCAAAAATGCACTTATTAGTTAGAAAGACAGAAAGGTGATTTTCATATTCTTGTATATATATATATATATATATATATATATTTACATGAATACAAATTTATGCAACTGTTCGGGACACTTAGCGGTGGCCTAAACTGAGACTGCAATTTCATAAGTCACTACTGACACAAGAGAACACTCTTCCCATGAGTGCTTAAGGCCATATCTATACATACTGCGCTATATGAATGCACACACAGCTGTCTCTTAAACACACATACTCTATGTAATTCCATCCCTATATACCCAGGGTTGGCAACCCTGTCGCCATTCGCCACTTGTGGCGAATTGGCACTTAAACTGTGGCGAACAGGGCAGGGTCGCCGGGACTTCCTGTGCGCCCCCCCCTCCTTTCTTCTCCCCTGGTAGGGAAGGAGCGTGCTGCAGCGGTGTGACTCCCTCACCCCCGGCCGCTCCAGCACATGTCAGTGTGACGCGCTAACGAGCTTCCCTCCAAGGGTGCTGTGGGCAGGACAAGGGTGCTGGGAGCAGGACAAGGGTGCTGGGAGCAGGACAAGGGTGCTGGGAGCAGGACGGAGCAGGACAAGGGTGCTGGGAGCAGGACAAGGGTGCTGGGAGCAGGACAAGGGTGCTGGGAGCAGGACAAGGGTGCAGGGGGCAGGACAAGGGTGCAGGGGCAGGACAAGGGTGCAGGGGGCAGGACAAGGGTGCAGGGGGCAGGACAAGGGTGCAGGGGGCAGGACAAGGGTGCAGGGGGCAGGACAAGGGTGCAGGGGGCAGGACAAGGGTGCAGGGGGCAGGACAAGGGTGCTGGGGGCATGACAAGGGTGCTGGGGGCAGGACAAGGGTGCTGGGAGCAGGACAAGGGTGCTGGGAGCAGGACAAGGGTGCTGGGAGCAGGACAAGGGTACTGGGGGCAGGACAAGGGTGCTGGGAGCAGGACAAGGGTGCTGGGAGCAGGACGGAGCAGGACAAGGGTGCTGGGAGCAGGACAAGGGTGCTGGGGGCAGGACAAGGGTGCAGGGGGCAGGACAAGGGTGCAGGGGGCAGGACAAGGGTGCAGGGGGCAGGACAAGGGTGCAGGGGGCAGGACAAGGGTGCAGGGGGCAGGACAAGGGTGCAGGGGGCAGGACAAGGGTGCTGGGAGCAGGACAAGGGTGCTGGGAGCAGGACAAGGGTGCTGGGAGCAGGACAAGGGTGCTGGGGGCAGGACAAGGGTGCAGGGGGCAGGACAAGGGTGCAGGGGGCAGGACAAGGGTGCAGGGGGCAGGACAAGGGTGCAGGGGGCAGGACAAGGGTGCTGGGGGCAGGACAAGGGTGCTGGGGGCAGGACAAGGGTGCTGGGAGCAGGACAAGGGTGCTGGGAGCAGGACAAGGGTGCTGGGAGCAGGACAAGGGTGCTGGGGGCAGGACAAGGGTGCTGGGGGCAGGACAAGGGTGTTGGGGGAGATGATGAGGGGGGTTAAATGAGATGATAATGGGGGTGAGGAGATGATGATGAGGGTAGGAGCGCGCTCCAGCGGTGTGACACCCTCACCCCCGGCCGCTCCAGCACATGCGTGCCATGCGCGTCCACTCCAGCACGTGACGCGCGCCTGCTCCAGGGCTCCAAATGCGCGCCCTCCCTCCCCTCCGAGCCGGCTTCAGAAGTTGCCGCGTTCCCCTCCGAGCCGGCTCCAGCTGAAGCTGACGTGCTAACGCGCTAACCTCCCCCCCTCCCTCCCGCCACCACTGCCTCCGTCGCCTATGTGCCGCGATCTGGTAGGAATGGATGGGAGGGGGGACTGCTGAAAGGGGCTGGGGGAGGACAAGGGTGCTGGGGGGAGGACAAGGGTGCTGCGGGCAGGACAAGGGTGCTGCGGGCAGGACAAGGGTGCTGGGAGCAGGACAAGGGTGCTGGGAGCAGGACAAGGGTGCTGGGAGCAGGACAAGGGTGCTAGGGGCAGGACAAGGGTGCTGCGGGCAGGACAAGGGTGCTGGGGGCAGGACAAGGGTGCTGGGAGCAGGACAAGGGTGCTGGGAGCAGGACAAGGGTGCTGGGAGCAGGACAAGGGTGCTGGGGGCAGAACAAGGGTACTGGGGGCAGGACAAGGGTGCTGGGGGCAGGACAAGGGTGCTGGGGGCAGGACAAGGGTGCTGGGGGTAGGACAAGGGTGCTGGGAGCAGGACAAGGGTGCTGGGAGCAGGCCAAGGGTGCTGGGGGCAGGCCAAGGGTGCTGGGGGCAGGACAAGGGTGCTGGGGGCAGGACAAGGATGCTGGGGGCAGGACAAGGGTGTTGGGGGCAGGACAAGGGTGCTGGGGGCAGGACAAGGGTGTTGGGTGTAGGACAATGGTGCTGGGGGGAGGACAAGGGTGTTGGGGGAGATGATGAGGGGGGTTAAATGAGATGATGATAATGGGGGTGAGGAGATGATGATGAGGGTAGTGGTGGTGGCGTGAGAGGAGGATGAAGGGGGTGAAAGGATGAGGGGGTTTGCAGTCTGAGGGCCGTTCTATAGTGCATGCGCTTGCTGCGCCGTGCGCGCGCGGCAGTTATAGTTGGCTGAGGTTAGTCAGCCTTTTTATAATGGTGCCGCGCGCGCACGGCAGTGAGCGTGTAACCAGCCAACGGGGGAAGATGAGGAAAATAAATATTTTGCGCTGCTACCTCAGCTGAAATGTGTGTGTATGTGTGTGTATGTACGCATGTACAATGTTAATAAATAATTTATTAAAGTATTTATTTATTTCAAACGTATTGATAACACACACATATACACACGCATACACACAGTACATCACTCGCTCACAGCATACACATAAAAAGCATGTCACGTGCACGCGCGTACGCACAGGCACGCACGCACACACTATAGAACGGCCCTGAGAATTTATAAACTTGTTCAAACTGTGTGTTTAAAATTTTCACATGCGCAACATAATGCCTCAATTTTTACATGGTGTGGCTATTTTCACTTCTAATTCGCCACACCTGTGGCTACATTGAAAAATAGGTTGCCCACCCCTGCTATATACCAATAGGGACCACATAGTATCTACCCAGACTTTTAGTAATGCAACATTCTCTTACATTTTCACACCTACCCACACCATTGGTATAAACTCCCACTCCACACACACCTTTTGTAAAACGCTGTATACACTGTGGGCGCTTTATAAATGTATATTTACATATGTAACCCTCTTTCTCCCTGACTAAAGAGACTACCTGTACTGCCGTTACCTGTTGGCTCACAGAAGGCCTAAGCCTCCGCTTCTGGGATCCTGGGGTGGTATACTGATCGCCTCCGTGCAGCGCCTCTACCTGCGAGGGATCCCAGCATAGTCCCCTCACAGGAACCAATAGTACTAGTAAACGCACACGGTATATAATAACAACCTTTGCTGAACACACACATATAATATAACAACCCGTACCACACTGTACAATGCACACCCAGCCCAGTACCACCAGTGAGTGTCCCAAAGTACATTGGGTGCTAGGCACCAATACCCTGATGTCCCCTTTCCCAATGTTCAGGCCCACCTAAAAGTGTAGGGAGTAGCGCTACCCCGTGAGCTGTTGGTGCACTTTGTTGAGGTACCTGCCGAGTACTCCTGTACTCGGTGCGGTCGACTTAGCGATAATGATCCGCTTATCCAGCAACGTCGTCGTCCGCGATGGCGTCCGCCTCTGCGTTGGGTGAATGTAGGAGGGTCTCACCTTTTAAAAGTCTCTAATAACACAGTGGTGGTCTGGTCCCAGGCCAAAGGCTGCGAATCACCGCGCAGTGTCTTCACTGTGTCCCTGACACTAACAGTAAAATGGGGAATCGTCCCTATCTAGGGGCCTTCCCTGAAGCAACCACAAACTCCCTTGATTGGGGCCTAAGGGGGGTTCTCTGGCCTAGTCTGAGTGCCACTGACACTCAGACCCTACCTTCCCCTTGTCTGTCCTGGCTCCAACTGCCCCCTCGCGCTCTTAGCGCGCCAAATGTTGCAAATCTCCTCACAGTCAATCCTCTAACCCTATTGGTTGCGCCGCACCACTTGATCTGTCCACCCCAGGGGATTCTGGGATATGTAGTTCCCCTGCGAAGCAATATACAAAATGGCCGCCGCTAATACCGTGCCAATGTGCGTGCACCCGCTCCCGTAATGGCCACCGGGGTGTCTCTGCTCCTCTGCACATGCGCGACAAATCGAATATGGCGGTGCCCTGTACCGGCATCCGTCCGGAGCCCCGAGCATCGGGGCAGCTTCCCTGGCTACACGCAGCCCCAACCGCACCAAGGACAAGGAGCCCTCCACCCGGCACTGCCCCAACCGCCGCAGTAGCACTCCCGTACTCGCTCCCGCAGCCCCCACTGGAGGTGTCCCGATAGCCTTCCCCCACCCGCAGCCCGGAGGTAAGAGGGGGACCTGGCTACACATACTATACATACACACACACACACACACACACACACACACACACACACACACTCTTACATCACTAACATTCAGGGACTATTTAACACCTCAAGTCATAAATCGAATACTGCACAGGGGCGAGGGATAGGTTTCAGTCACAGATAACTTTCCAAAATGCACTGTTTTTAAGTTTAACCTTGCCTGCTTTATTTATTTTAACACCGCCCGAAGAAGAGATCAGTGTATCTTGAAAGCTTGCACAAATAAAAGCATTTAGTTAGCCACAGAATGGTATTGTCTATTTATTTTTGATATATATTTTTTATATATATAAATATATATAATATATATATTGGAGAAACAAGAGAAAAAGCGCCCGATCCATGTGTAAAATCTGGTAACAAAATTTTAATAAAAAATCACAAGACAAATGCACACTCACAATTTGTCAATGCAAAATAAGCATTGTATGGGTAAACCCATGCGCCAACAAGGGAACGTTCCCTGAGCCACACACAGCATCTCATGCTGGAACAACAGACTGTATACCGGAATTTCCGGAGGGACATCTGACTGTGATGCACCGGTAGCAGTGAGGTCTGATGTATTGAAGCAAACATTCGGCGAGCAGCTACTTATAGAATTTGCTGGGAGGTTGCTGACCCCAAAGAAGTAGCAGCCCGGACGTTGTAATCTCCATACAAAATCATCAACTTTTTTTTGTGGAAAACACATATATTTTTTCAGTTTATTTTGTACACGGTTTATTTGATTTTTCATTTTTCATTTTTTACAACATTTTCATTTTTTGGATAATACATTTCACCCAATTATTATATATTTCGACAATCATATTTTTCAGTGTTTTTTGCAATAATAGTTCATCATTTATCATTTTTTATTCAATGTATTTTTTAACACACAACAATTATACATATACCAATTTTTATATTTTGATATATTTTTTTTTATATTTTATATATTTTACACACACTCACTAACAATACTTATGACCACCATTTGAAGTGCCAGCTGCTTTTTTTCTGTATACAGCTGGACTCCGTTATAACGTGGAGCTCGGAGACCACGTTATAACCGGTATCGCAAAACCCGCCGCGATCAGGAGTTCCGCGAGGACTTACCCTGCACCTGCAGCTCTATCCTCGCTTCATCAGGCTGCGTCCACGTGTGCGGCACTTACGTACGCTCTCCCAAGCTTGTGTATTCCTGCATGTGTATATAATAATAATAATAATAATATGTTCTTGTATAGTGCTACTAGTTTTACGTAGCGCTTTACAGAGACATTTTTTACAGACACTTTCACTGCCCCGTGGAGCTTACAATCTATGTTTTTGGTGCCTGAGGCACAGGGAGATAAAGTGACTAACCAGGCTCCCCTGCGTCAAAGTCTCAGTGCGTGTCAGTGCCTTTACTCACTGAGCCACTCCCTCTGCTTATATGGGTGTATGGGTGATGGACGGCACTGTGCAGTAGATATTAAGTTTATTTTATAGTCAGATTCATCACACCAACCCTGTGGTGTAGCAGTTAGTGCAATTCTCTAACATACTGTATGAAGTACTAGGGGCTCAATTCCCGCATGGGAAGGGTGTGTGTGTGTGTGTGTGTGTGTCCGTCTCCGTGTGTGTCCATCTCCATTTAGCAATAAAGCATTGAATGATATATAAAAAAAAAACACACTCCTTGGATGTGTTTTTAAATTGGGAGCCACGCTCAGACCGCGTTATAAGTTATGGTGACTGAAAAAGGCGACAAAAAAACCTTCATCGTTAGCATGTATAGGGTGACCAGATTTTCAAAATGAAAAACCGGGACACATAAAAAAATTATTTATAAAACAAATAACATCACGTGACGCACCCCGTTGCCATGACAATGAGACACTGACATCAGGCTGTGATATGTTGCCATGACAATGTGGCATCACGTGATGCTTCGGCGCCATAATGTGTCCCGTTGTCATGACCCACACACACACAGAGCCACAGACCCACACACAGAGCCACTGACCAACACACAGAGCCACTGACCCACACACAGAGCCACTGACCAACACACAGAACCACTGACCCACACACAGAGCCACTGACCCACACACAGAGCCACACAGAGCCACACACAGAGCCACTGACCCACATACAGAGCCACACACACACACACAGTACCACTGACCCACACACACACACAGAACCACTGACCCCCACACACACCCCCACACAGAACCACTGACCCACACACACAGAGCCACTGACCCACTGACCCACACACACAGAGCCACTGATCCACTGACCCACACACAGAGCCACACACACTCACAGAGCGCCACACACACACTCACAGAGCGCCACACACACACTCACAGAGCCACAACCACACACACACACACACACACACACACACACACACACACACACACACACACACACACACCGCCACACACACAGAGCCACAGAGCCTCACACACAGAGTCACACACACTCACAGAGCCACACACACTCAGAGCCACACACTCAGCCACAGAGCCACACACAAACAGACACACACACTCACAGAGCGCCACACACACACTCACAGAGCGCCACACACACACACACACACACACACACACACACACACACACACACAGCCACACACTCACACAGAGCCACACACACAGAGCCACAGAGCCTCACACACAGAGCCACACACTCACACACAGAGCCACACACACACACACACACACACACTCACAGAGCCACACACACTCAGCTACAGAGCCACACACACAGACAGACACAGACAGACACAGAGACAGAGAGACACACACACACACACCTCTACCTGCTCTGAGAAGGAAGCAGCTTAGTGTGCTCTGTCCTCCAACCTGTCCCCTGCGGCCCACATCATGCAAAGCCACGCCCCGACTTCCTCCGACCTCCAACCAATCCCCTGCGGCCCGGCATCCTACAAAGACCCGCCCCCGGCAACCTTCAACCAATCCCCTGCGGCCCGGCTGGCATTCTCCAAAAGCTCAACCCCCCGGCATTCTGCAAATCCTCACCTGCTACCGCATCTTCTCCTCACCGCCTGCGCGATACCCCGCCGCATCACGCAGCGCCCCGCCGCATTGCGCAGCGCCCCCGCCGCATCGTGCAGCGCCCCCGCCGCATCGCGCGCCACTGCATCCGGCTATAAGAACAGGGACCAGGGCCAAAAACCGGGACATTACCGGGACGGACTGGCAACCGGGACAGGAATGAAAAAAACGGGACAAATGGTCACCCTGAGCATGTAGCCACCATCGGTGGACGACTCAGCCCTCCTGCTTACCAAAAGGCAGCATGCACAACACAAGGTGTAATGGCAGAATCTCCCATCGGGTGGGGGAAACACTGTTACATATGTAGCCAGGTCACCTTTTTCTCTCCTCGACCCCCCAGGGAGCCTCCGTGGCCACGGACGCTGTCGGGTACTGCCAGAGGCCAGCGGCAGGCCAGACGGCCATTCCGGAGGGTGGGGCCCGAAGAGGGAGCTCGCCGGAGTGCAGGAGATCTCCGGCGGCCCTTGCCTAGGGCGCCGCCATTGCGTTTCAGTTCGCGCATGCGCAGTAGGTCCATGGCAGCCCAGATAGCTCGCGCATGCGCAGGGAGGCTGCGAGAGGCAGGGAACAGTTGCGTGAGGGCAGGGAAGGCACAGGAGAGTCGCGCGAGAGTAGGGATAGCTAGTGAGAGGTTGTGGCGGCCATTAGGGGTTAGTGCAGGCACAGGAAAGGAGCGCACGCGGCCCCAATGTTATTGTAAGTGCCCCGGGACTACAATTCCCATAGTGCTTAGCGAGGGAGGCACCAGGTGCCTCATAGGAGCCAATAGGGCTGCAGGACTGCCCTGGATAAATTGGATACATTTCGCGGGCAGAGAGCTGCGTAGTCAGTCAGAGCAAAGTCAGAGGAAGGAGCAGACAAGGGAAGGAGGTAGGGTGCAGGAGAGAGGGACTCCCCTGTATTAGGCCAGCACCCCCTTGGTCCAAGATAGCTCTGAGTTACCCTATGATAGGAGTGTTGCCAGGGACTGCCTTAGAGTAAGGGACCCTGTCACTCCAGTAGTTGGAAGTCCGCAGTTAAGAGAGTTGGAGTCAGGGAGCTGTAGGGAAGGAAGGGTGCGGGGAGCGAGTGCAGCTTCTGCCCCATATAGGTACCTACACCCCAGGTAGGCCCCAACTCCCCACTAGTTGAGTGGGTAATTGCTTAGGGAGGTCCTAGAGAGGGACGCGGCCCCTAGTTTGGAGTGCTGCCTTGTCAGAGTCACAGCGGGCAGTGCTGTGAGGTCTGACAGGCAGGCACCTTGTTTAGCAGCACGTTAGCTGTTAGAGTTAGTGAGGCTTAGGGATGTGGGTAGTTAGGGGAGTGGGACAGGTCCTGACCCTTTAGGCCCATAGGAGTATCCCAAGCCACCATAGGTTGCTGTATTATAGGGATGGCCTATAGTGCAGCACCTGTCCCTTATATAGGTAGGGACACAGAGAAGTATTGCTGTTCCCGTGAAGCGGTTGGACCCACGTTGGGGTCCACAGAGACTGTTCCGGAGTGGGACCGCTCTAGCGGTCCACGTACAAGGAGTGCCGTGGAGGATCAGAAGGAGGCATCGCCCGACTGATCCTTTGAGAAGCTTGTTGCTGACCCGAGCACCGGAGTGCTCGGCAGGTATTATACCAACACATGTGCACCAACAGGCCTAGAGGTTTTTAGTGACTGCGCAGTCACCCATTGACTATCTCTGTAGGAGTACGGGACATTGGGTGGGGTTCTTGGGACACTGGGTGGGATCACCTGGTGTCGGGGAATCGTCCTGCGAGACGTCACTGTTAGTGTCTCCTTGTGAGAGAGACACAGGTTATTATAATACATGTTAGTAAAGTCATTAGTTATATAATCACTGTGTGTGTGGTTTCTGATTGGGTTCCTATGTAGGGTCATTCTACACTTCCCTAGAATCCTACATAGGTGGAGGCGCTGAAAGAAGATCCGTTCCAGAGGATTCACCCCAGGCTCTCATTAGCGGAGGCTCAGACCTCCTGTGAGCCTGCAGGTATACGCACCACACCGGTAACACCACATGTTCTACTCACCCACACTATAGATGCGATTGGGTGGGGTGGAATACCCGTTACATTTGGAGGCGCTGCTGAGATACCACCTGGGGTGCCCTGTTCCATTTTTTTCCAAATTGTCTCGTCCCTATTTTTGTCACCATGTTTGTGAAGTCCGGACACGAGGTCCTAGCCTGGGCTTTGAGGCAGTATATGGAACCTGGCCAGGTAGTGGCGGTAGGAGGCATTCCCGCTATTATACCCGCACTTAAGGTCCGGGAGTATATGTGTAAAATTCCTGGGTGGCCGTGGACATGTGTCTTAGATGAGGAACAAGATCCCACGTCCACATGGAAAACCATTCTGTTTGTTGTAACCCACACTGAGGATATATGCCTGGCAGAGGCACCGTCCGCACTGTTCATGCCCGGAGGCCCCTCAGAAGGGTACCCCCTAGTTTACGCAGACCAAGCAAAATGGCGTCTCCCGCCAAATCAGGAGAGCGCACGTGCTGCTGACTGCCAACCTGCACAGAAAGATGTCGCAACAATCTGTCCGGGATTGGCGCGAAAATCAGAGCCCCTCCCCTGTGATGTGAGGGACTCAGGGCAGAGCGAAAACCAATCCCTTGTAAAAAGTGCCCTTCCTTCAGATTCCACCAGGGGGAGCAAGCACGGTTATCTTCAACCATACGTTGACGCCGTAATAGATTCTTTGCTCTCTGAGGATGAAGCTGTGATAGACTCTTTGATCTCTGAGGATGAGGATGAGATAGACTGTCAGGACATACACCCCAATGTGTATGTGGCCTGGCGAGCGCCAGAAATAGATGGCCTTATACTAATGTGCCCCTGCCTGCAAGAAGCCTATGCCGAGGGAGCTGACATGTCCCAGTTACCGCTAGACTTCAAGATGACTGATGTAGGCGGAGAAAGGGGGATACAGTGTTTTAGTCCCACCTGTGACTGTTCTAGAGGTGCACTGGCGTGGGAGCCCGAATGTGAATTCTGCGGTGTGCGGTTCTTGAAGCCTATTACACCCAGGCTACGGAGCCAGCTGAGGAAGAAGTGGGGAAGCCTGACCCCTCTGCAAAAGTGAGTGACACTGCTAATCAGTCTGTCCTAATTTCAGAGGCCTCAGTGGACCCGTGTGTCCAAAACCATGTTGCAGAACCGGTTCCAGATCCTCTCAAAGAGGATGTCCTAGAGGTAGAGCAGGAACCTCCTACAGAGCCAGCTAAGGAGCCAAGTGAACCCTTGGCGGAGAAGAGCGTGACTGCAGTGGAGGTACCGGAGCACGCCAGGTTCGTACCCACAACCACTGGCTGTATTACAGAAGAATCTGGTGACTACCTTGCGGAGGATACTGTCATGATATCTTCCGGGGAAAAGGTGGAAGTCCCATCGGTGGCGATGCGCCTACCGGCGAACCACCCCAGCAGTGATGCAGAGGATACAGAGTCTGCTGTGGGTCCGTGTACCCTGGAAAAGGTGTATCCCGATTTTGCGGACCCTGCTGTGGGCCCGTGTGCCCTACAATGGTCAGTCCGACCTACTACAGAGGTACCATCGGTCCTAGGCTTGGGACCAGTACCTACAGACGACAAGGGTGAGTCGACTGCCCCAGGGGTGCTGGGGGTGAGCCTCCAGGTGACCGCGGAGCACGATGGCTCCTTAAGTCTGGTCACCCGGGTGAAGGGCTCCCCTCTGCATCGCGTCCTGGTGGAGGTGTCCTCCTTAGAAGGTAGCTGTCCAGAGGAGAGAGTGGACCAGTGTCTACCGCCGATCCTTACGGAAGAAGAGAAGCCCATCGTCAGCCAGCCGAGTGGTAAGGAACCCCCTTGTTCCCCACAGACTCCGATGGAGGTGGCCGTGAAGAAGGCCAAAGTTACGGTTCCTGAGCGGAGTGTGAGCCCGTGTGCTCCGACACAAGTGGTCCCAGGACTGGGATCCAACGCTCCCGAAGTTCGAGTCAGTGAGTGGACTGTCCCAGAAGAATTGGGGACAGGTCCCGATACCGCCAAGGTGGGAACTGACAGCGTCCCCGAGGACCTGTTGGCCACCGTGATTCACCGCAGTGGTAAGATGTCTACTCTTTACCCCCTGCCAGGTGAAACAGAGACATTGTTCAGTGCTCGCTTCTCAGTGGAAGCCTCGCAAAAATATGGGGACAAAGACTGTGTAGAGAGAGATTCAGGGAAAGCTGCCTCCTTTAAGCCCAAAAAGGAGCGCCCCATTCCCCAAGTGGTGGACCGCGGGAAAGGTCCTGGCCTCCTGGTCTACCGCATCCCTGCCGCGGATGACCGGGTAAAGGTCTGCTTAAAAGACGTTGTGCTACTCCTTCCACCAGGGGGAGGAAGTAGCGAAGAGCCAGTAACTGTCACTCTAGAGTGTGCTCTCCAAGAAATTTTTCTGGGGGAGGCTCACGGACGCAAAAGTGAGGTACCCCCACATGATCAGTCAGGGGCACCCCACAAATGGTCTCAGCCAGCCTCGGGTAATAATGGGTGTGATGTGCTGGGTTTCAGGGATGTTGCAGCCGATATGTTATGTGTACAGGTTATGCCACGAAAATTTTCAGTATGTAAAATGGTACCATGCTATGTCGTTTCCCAAGCGAGGGCGTTGGGTGTTTCACCAGGGGGAGAGTGTAGCCAGGTCACCTTTTTCTCTCCTCGACCCCCCAGGGAGCCTCCGTGGCCACGGACGCTGTCGGGTACTGCCAGAGGCCAGCGGCAGACCCGACGGCCATTCCGGAGGGTGGGGGCCGAAGAGGGAGCTCGCCGGAGTGCAGGAGATCTCCGGCGGCTCTTGCCTAGGGCGCCGCCATTGCGTTTCAGTTCGCGCATGCGCAGTAGGTCCATGGCGGCCCAGATAGCTCGCGCATGCGCAGGGAGGCTGCGAGAGGCAGGGAACAGTTGCGTGAGGGCAGGGAAGGCACAGGAGAGTCGCGCGAGAGTAGGGATAGCTAGTGAGAGGTTGTGGCGGCCATTAGGGGTTAGTGCAGGCACAGGAAAGGAGCGCACGCGGCCCCAATGTTATTGTAAGTGCCCCGGGACTACAATTCCCATAGTGCTTAGAGAAGGAGGCACCAGGTGCCTCATAGAAGCCAATAGGGCTGCAGGACTGCCCTGGATAGATTGGATACATTTCGCGGGCAGAGAGCTGCGTAGTCAGTCAGAGCAAAGTCAGAGGAAGGAGCAGACAAGGGAAGGAGGTAGGGTGCAGGAGAGAGGGACTCCCCTGTATTAGGCCAGCACCCCCTTGGTCCAAGATAGCTCTGAGTTACCCTATGATAGGAGTGTTGCCAGGGACTGCCTTAGAGTAAGGGACCCTGTCACTCCAGTAGTTGGAAGTCCGCAGTTAAGAGAGTTGGAGTCAGGGAGCTGTAGGGAAGGAAGGGTGCGGGGAGCGAGTGCAGCTTCTGCCCCATATAGGTACCTACACCCCAGGTAGGCCCCAACTTCCCACTAGTTGAGTGGGTAATTGCTTAGGGAGGTCCTAGAGAGGGACGCGGCCCCTAGTTTGGAGTTGTGCCTTGTCAGAGTCACAGCGGGCAGTGCTGTGAGGTCTGACAGGCAGGCACCTTGTTTAGCAGCACGTTAGCTGTTAGAGTTAGTGAGGCTTAGGGATGTGGGTAGTTAGGGGAGTGGGACAGGTCCTGACCCTTTAGGCCCATAGGAGTATCCCAAGCCACCATAGGTTGCTGTATTATAGGGACGGCCTATAGTGCAGCACGTGTCCCTTATATAGGTAGGGACACAGAGAAGTATTGCTGTTCCCGTGAAGCGGTTGGACCCACGCAGTCACCCATTGACTATCTCTGTAGGAGTACGGGACATTGGGTGGGGTTCTTGGGACACTGGGTGGGATCACCTGGTGTCGGGGAATCGTCCTGCGAGACGTCACTGTTAGTGTCTCCTTGTGAGAGAGACACAGGTTATTATAATACATGTTAGTAAAGTCATTAGTTATATAATCACTGTGTGTGTGGTTTCTGATTGGGTTCCTATGTAGGGTCATTCTACACTTCCCTAGAATCCTACATAGGTGGAGGCGCTGAAAGAAGATCCGTTCCAGAGGATTCACCCCAGGCTCTCATTAGCGGAGGCTCAGACCTCCTGTGAGCCTGCAGGTATACGCACCACACCGGTAACACCACATGTTCTACTCACCCACACTATAGATGCGATTGGGTGGGGTGGAATACCCGTTACACATATATACTGTATATGTACACACACACACACGGTCCTCACTTATCTGACATTATGCGATATATATAATACCAATAACAACTCAAAAGAAAACACTGGGAGCATTTCTTAAAGGCTATAGTGCTATCTAGTGCTCATAAATGGAATGGTAAAGTTAATGTGTTAGGAATTTCTTGCAGTGAAGCATTAAATACAGCACCTGGTCTACTTTTAGCACGCAAATCCCTGTAGTGATTATTATGCAATTTGCAGCATTATGACATTTCGGGGTAAATTAAGTAACCTGATGGGCTAAGGCAGGTTTCTGCATGTAAATAAATAAGAGATTATTGGCATAGTGCGAAAATAGCTGCAGGCATCTCCAGACTGTAGGTCATTTAACACATTTCAAGGGGATCTGAGTAGAAAGATTACTTTTATAAACAAAGATATACAAAGAAACGCAGAGAGCAAGTGAAAATATAAGGACGTGAAAACAAGCTGGGGTGTGAAGCAGTGTTAGGCAGCTGTTAGTCCATTGGTTTCTGCAGCCATGAGCAGGCAAGAAGGCTGCATTGACTGGAGCCTCATTCCTTAACGGCAGTGTATAAAAAGTAGGTGTTGCCTGCTTCTGGATAAAATGCATTCAATTAGGGTTGCCACATTTAAATTTTATAATACGGGACGCCGAAATCCAGTATGAAAGTTTGACGTTATAATCAGAGATTAATTATTTGCAAATGCTTCGAGCTGAATGGCATCTCTCGCTTGACCGATACATTCTTTTGTTTTTTTTAATCATCTCTGCTCTAGGCCGGGTGAGAAAAGACGGCACTGAATTAACAAGTAGCGGTGGGAGAAAAATTAGTCCCTACAGGGGTGGGAGTCATGGAATAATGAGATACCCAGGCAGTGTCCTAACTATATTATTTTAATAATTGAATTAAGAGACATCTACCGGAAAAGGTAACTATTACACTCAACTAGAAATCTGTTAAATTGTTATGACTGCTTTAATGACAGTAATTTTAAGTTCAGGCATTTCACGTCAAGGCACCAAAATACGGGACAGTTATGCGTTGCGACAGACCTTTCCGGGATAACGGGACAAGTCAATAGAATAAGGAAGAATCCCCTATATACGGGACATCTGGCAACCCTACATTAAATGGTGGTGTTGCAGGGTTATTATTTGGAGCATGATGTTATAAAATACTTCATAAAATAAATAAAATAAACTTCATTAGGTGTTATATATTTTTCCAGGTACACAATTGTCTTCCTGCTCCATTGGTAACATCGAAAGCAGGACATTGATGCCCACTGGAGATCTCACAGCTACTCAGACAGCAGTGCAGATCAACACGCAAATAACAACCAGGCCCCACTGCCGCGGCGGTTGAGTGCGGGACATTGATGGGGGCACTCAGCCACTCGGGACATTGAAGCAGTGGCGGCGTGAAACAGGGCGTGCAAGACCCGTCCCACGCCACCGCTCTGTCAATGTCCCGTGTGGCCGAGCTCCTCGGCAATGTCAATGTCCCTTGCCACCGCCACCGCTCCGAGTCCCGCGCCTGTATGTGTACATACCATAAAATATACAAGTATAATGCTGCACACCATAAGCTAGAATTAGATACTTGCTGTTACCGGTGCTCCTGGTCCAGGGGAGTCCCTGTCAGTGAAATAACTCCAAGATAAGCAAAAATGGAAGGTTCCAGGGCACTACGGATTTTCAATAGAATTTATTATCTCATGAACACAACGTTTCAACCAACAAAAGTGGTCTTTCTCAAGTGAAGATATGATATCATGGTATGGTATCTTCACTTGAGAAAGACCACTTTTGTTGGTTGAAACGTTGTGTTCATGAGATAATAAATTCTATTGAAAATCCGTAGTGCCCTGGAACCTTCAATTTTTACATACCATAAAAACCACTTGTAGCAATGTTTTTCAGTGAGAGAGCGGAGAAGGAGATAAGGAACTGCAGCCCATGTACAGCACCAGTACATGTGTTAATTTGATTTTACAGGTCATATCACAAAACAAAGAAAGTTAGGCTTTTTAAACGTGCATTCACAGAAAAGTATTGATTTGTTCAAAAATGTGAATGGATGTCACTGACTCAGGGTGTCAATCAAGCATTATTAAGAGTATTTCATTAAAAAAAATTCTCGACATTGGCAATTTTAGGATTTCTTAACGGAAACAGGAGCAAAGTGTCAAGGTATTCCCCCCCCAAAAAAATCAGTAAGTGGAGAAAAATAGGGCTATTCCCAATAGAAAAAAAGAACATTGACCTATAAAATTCATCCAATGCCGGGAAGCTGATTTAGATTCCAGAATATGAATCCATTAAGGTGCTGTTTTTCCTTTTAAACATTGACAATTCTGGAAACGCTCTAATGCAGGGGTCCCCAACTTTTTTGTACCCAAGGGCACACTTGAGACTTCAGCAGAGAGTGGCAGGCACCAACCAATTAAGGCGCACACACTCACAAAATACACTTACCTTGGGGGGAGGCCTCCAGTGCTGCACTAGTCCCGCTCCCGGATGCAGAAGTTAGGCCCGACTTCTGGCGCGGACCGTCACGCAGCAGCTGTCGGCGACACTATGGTCGCGGGCACCCACAAAAGGCTTGGCGGGCGCCATGGTGCGCACGGGCACCGCGTTGGGGACCACTGATTTAACACATACAGTAAGAAGGAAAAGGGAATTAAAAAAAAGATGAGAAAAACATCCTGCAATAAGAGGGAAAAAAAAAAAGAGATCCCTAGCCCTATAATGGCATAAAGAATGGTGATGGAACAGACAAATGGAAAAATATATATATATATTCACCAACCAAAAAATAAATGGAAAGAAGGTGAAATAATGCACCTAGTAATGGCACTCAAATTGAATAAAAAATGCAATTGAAACAAGTGCTAGAGAATAAAAAAAGACGTGTCTTTGTTTGTGTCCCTCATGATAATAGCTGCTGCTACAGTACTGTGCATGCCAATATGCAAATAACGTGCCCTTTAATGCAAGCAGAAACAACATATGTGCTCAATAAATAATCCCAGGCGGTATAAGGACCACAGCAAGTAGCAAAACAGTTAATTATAAGACTCACCCTCAAACACAAAAGACCATTCAAATAATATTGCCACTTATAAATAATAAATCACATTATTGCCCGTCAGGCTAGACATAAGCAATTCAGCCATGCATAGCCAGACCATGCTTCTGGAGTTCACACCAGATCACTCAGCTCTGCCATTGCAACTGGTCAGTTCTTGAGGCAAAGGTGTCTTTACCCTGTCCAGGTCATATTCTTTAATCACGTCAGGTCAATGGCTGTATTTCCCCCTCGGCATGTGCTGCATGGCAGCAACGCGTGGCAAAAGAGTGCAGGTCAAGCAGACAGTTTTCTTGGATCTATACAGAGTCCCAGCTCTAAGCTGAACCCTTCCCTACCCCTGCTGTGTCCGATCTAAATATGAAGGTGGGGAAGCAGGGGGGCAGAATTTGTGAGAAAAAAAATATGTTTTAAAAACTACACAAAATACAAGCACAATGTAAAATATACATATGATAAAATGACAACTGAATTCTGAATAATCTAGTGTTAACCATTATAGAAATGCACAGAGAACCTAAACTAGGACAAAATAAACAAATATGCTGTAGAAGTCAACCATAACAGAAAATACATTTACAAACATAATTATAACAGAGATAATACCATGGAAGGGAACAATGCAAATAAATAGTCTTTTAAAAGCTTGATAATTAGTGGTGCTCTTTTGTTTTTGCTAATAATAATCATTTTTAAGTAAATAACATCAGCAGAAAAGGCTGATTTTAATACTGTAGAGCAGTGTTTCCTAACTCCAGTCCTCAGGGAACCCAACAGGTCAGGTCTTAAGGATATCCCTGCTCCAGCACAGGTAGCTCAGTCAAAATGACTGAGCCCCGGATTGACCCACCTGTGCTTGAGCAGGGATATCCTTAGACCTGACTTGTTGGGGTTCCCTGAGGACTGGAGTTGGGAAACACTGCTGCAGTGAAATGTAACCCCCTCCTTTCCCGGCTCAAAAGGAGTGCTACATCTGTAGGCCTTATTTTTATAAAGGTGGTGCTCAGGGTCTCTATTTACTTTCTCAGGGTGTTGGCATCCGGGCTGGCAGGGCATGAATGCTAAGATGAGCGTAATGAAGGGTGCTGGGAACTTTATTGGTACAAACTAGAACTTATTCATTGCCTTTGATTATGCTCCTCATATAAGGGCATCTTCACTTTAGACAATAATGAGTGGCACATAATATAGTTGCATTAGGTATTCTTCCCTGGTAGCTCTCACCACTATCCTAGGGAGGATCTGAACATTGTACCATTAGCACTGGATCTGCGAGGTACTCGCTGTCCCTGCGTTTGGATTTGCCTCATCCCACCAGGACCCGTGGTAGAGATACTCCTATCGTCATGGATCCATATCCCATCACTCTGAGTTGTACCCTGCTTATCCCTAGGTATCCGACAGGGCTCGCATTTGTAACTGGTCAGGATGTGCCAATCCCACGGTACTCTGGAACCCTCTATTTAAAAGGATTCCCCCAGAGTACCATACAGTACATATTCTTCCTTCAGAGCAGATGATTAACCTCACACATGCAATGGGCTATGACTAGAAGGGCACATTCCATAATTATAAAATAATAAAGGTGACCAGACATACTTAAACATATAGCTCTACACATAAACATGAAATACTATTTACAATGAGGTCCCCATCTGTGTCTCCTCCTGGGACCTGGATCTAGAACTCTCTACCCTCACTATAAATACTGTACATACTAGTGACATCACTGGTCACCATGCCTACAGGAGGAGTGGTCTAGATTATACAATTACCCAGATGAGACCCCTTAAATATATCACTGGAATGAATTCACTGTGGTCCGAAGAAGGATTTTCCCCTTTAACCAAGTTAGGATAGAAGGATACTGTAAATCTAAATCACTGCATTAAAAGTAACATGTATTAGAAAAATATAAGAATTAAAAAGTTCGAAATTAAATTAATAATAAAATGTGAGAACATTCTGGTAAAACATTTTGAAGAAATCTACTGTATGTAAAGTGGAATTTACTGGATATACGATCATGTAATATTTTGTATTGGATCTCCTTAATTTTTGAAAGACTATACTATACATACAATATTTTTCAGATAAAAGCAAAGTATCCTGACATAATGCAGTTCCCCACAACAGGCAACATCTGGGTCTTCTACATTTCAAACTGGAAAACATTTTTTTAATTACTTTTTATGTTCCTAAAATAATTCATGTTTAATGATATTATAACATTGTGTATTGGCAAAATATTACGCAAAACATTTGCTATATTAAGAATAGTTGCTAAATTAAGAATATTCTTTCAATTTCATTTAAATATAACATTTACATAAAAATGATTGGCAACTCAAGATTTCCTGGTAATGAAATTAAATCAGTTCTGGCAAAAATATTCTCATAAATCCAATTTGACTGAATCCGTTTGTAAATAATACAGCAGTTATTCCATATACGAAGCGTGTGTAGGGAAAATGTATGCCACTAAGCCGCAAGAAAGACTTGCGTATGAAAATCTGCAATACTATTAGGAAGTTTATGGATATCATAATCACACATTAATAAAAAATAAAAAAAAGAGACCAACGTATGAACTAAAGATGAATTTAGGAATGTAGAAGCAAACAGTTCTCAGGGCCATACCAGACAAAGCAAGGCTGCTACACTTCAGCATGTTCTAACTCCCGTATAAATGAGTGGGAGGTACGATGTGCTAAGATTAGCTCCTATTAGTGCATATACTTTAGGCCTCAGTAACAAAGGCAGGTGATGGTAGGAAATGAAAAGCTCATTACTCTCTACTTCAGGGGTGCTCAACTCCAGATAAAAAAAACAGAACAGACAGGACGGCGCTTCCTGATGGAGTACTATAGCGTCACCTAGTGGTGAGAGGATCAGTATTTCATAGGTGAGGTATATATATAAACCTCAATGATATATATAATACCAAAACAAATATAAGTTAGTAAAAAAACATTAGAAATGCAAAATAAACAAATGAAGTAATGCTAAGGCTGCGTCCATAGGACTGCAGCCGTGCTGAGGCGCGCGGAGGCTGAGGGAAAGCGGGTGCTTACCCTGGCCTTGGTCCGCGCGCCGTTCGGGGGCGTGCCGTCCCTCATTGGGCGAACCGCTCACGTGACCGGCCCTGCACTCCCTTGAGTGCTTGAATTTAACATTTTGCTAAGACTTACGCTTCCGCACGCTTGCGTAAGCGTAAGCGAGCCCCTACTAAAGCCGCTCTCATTGCGGCTGCAGGGGCTCACTGCAGCGCAGCAGCGCGCCTCAGCACGGGTCAGCGCATAACCGCTGACCATGCCCAAGGCCTTAATCAGGAGACCACTCAACCTCATACAGGAAAAAGGCCACTCACCCCCTGTGCATCTGTATGCTCAACTCCAGCCCTGAAGCCCCCCCCCCCCCCAATAGTCAGGTTTTCAGGATATCCCTGCTTCAGCATAGGTCGCTCAGAGGATCAGTCAGAGACAGCACTACCGGTGCTGAAGCAGGGATATTTTAAAAACCTGACCTGATGGGAGGGAGGGGGCTTCAGTACTGGAGTTAAGCACCACTGCTGTTCTTGTCTGCATGATGATTTTAAATAAAGTTACAACACATGACACGTTTCCCCTGACACTGCTGGTGGGACAGAAAGCTGGAGAAAGAAGCAGCACTGAGTGTGTGAGAGAAAGTCTCAGGGGATAGAGGACCAGCAGCAGCGCATCATTATATATTACACTGCGAGAAGAAAGTGAGTGAAAGGACATGAGGTCTTAGAGGGGGAGCATTAACCCTTTGAGCGCCCCAGGATGCAGTTACTACAGATGCAGCGGCCATTATTTTAACAAATCACGCTGTGTATACCTCGGAATACCCATGTCATGGCGCGGGATTTCTTCCAACCTTCCCGCCTTAAGACACGAGTGCGGGCGAGTGCATAAAATGGCATTTTAGTGTTGTGGCTTTTAAACACCAGGTATTGACACAGTAGCACAGTGGCACAGTACTGTACATATTACAATTCATTAATTTCATTTCATTGCACACAATCCATGAAATTCAAACAAAGCAACCGCGATAAACACGTGTGCCTGGGGAAATTGGCTGCGTTCATGCCGTGTGGAGTAGAGCAGCGCACACGAAAACGGCGCAGTGAGTTCTTAAAATAATGGCCGCTGCATCTGTACATCATGGGGCCTGGCACTGCGGGGTTACGTCGCCCTCAAAGGGTCTGTTTTTTCCCCCCGGATTCGATGGCGTTGGACGCGATCTAACCAGTGAGGAAACGTAGAGGGAGGATCCCTCCTCTGCCCTCCAAAATGGCCACCGCAGTCACTTGAGCTCTGTTGAAAGTGGTCACGTGACCACACAGTGCCACTCGGACCACGACTCAGCTGGCATTCAAAAGGCTAGAGGAGCATGTCAAGTAAAAACATTTTTTATATATGTAACCCTTCTATGGTACCCCACCCGACATGAAATTGGGGGGTACACTCCTTCTGGTCACTCTGAATGGTCTGGGTGCTGTGACCTGCTGGCAAACAGGAGGGCTGAGGGCACCGCGGTGTTGTGGGGAGAACCCAGGACAGGGACAGGAGGTGATGTGGGACAGGTTACCTTGCTCTCTCTGGGTGGTGCAGTGCCTCCAGCCAGCAGGGATCCCCTGGGGTCTCCAGAGGAGAGACCCCCACTGACACTCCATTCTCCATACACAGGAACAGGGACACACACAGCAGCTTCTTTTCTGTGGATCTTTATTCAGCATAGGTGTGCAGACAGCATACAGCATGATATCACAGGCATGGTGTAATCTCTGCCTCTCTGCTCATGGCAGCTGGAATTCCCCCCCCCTCCTTACCCAGGTGGGGCAAGAGGGGGAGACCTCTTCTTAGCTCCTATCTCTCTCAGCTCTCTCTCTAGACTCCTGATCACTAACTGAATTTGGGAATATGTCTCAATTTGAATATCCTCAGGGAGTGTTTCTAGCTTTGAATCATTACAACTCAAAGCTGGATACCGATTGGCTCACACACACACATTAGGGGGTGTTCCAACCCATATCCACCCTTTGGATTAACATGCTCAAATGTTGCTTAGGTCTGCCCCTGAATATTGCTACATACTCAGAGCTGAAACTCACAAACAGGCCAACTGAAGGAATTAACCTTTCCACTGCCTGTTCTAACAGGACTGACAGAGGAAAGGCCCAGAATTAGCAATAGCTGCCGAAGGCCAGGCTATATATATATATATATGTTGTATATATGTTTATTTGTATATATGTAAGTGTTTAGGTCACCCCAGGCTTCCTTCAGCGGAGAATCAGGCCTCCTGTAAGCCATCCAGGTAAAGCAGCACGGTAGCGTCCCTAGACACGGGTGAAAGGGGGCTAGACCTATAGAAAGCAAAAACAAACAACCATTCATCAAAACATTGGGAAACTTATTACAACGCTTCTTGTAATTCAGTTTTTCATAGGTATTCTCTTCTCTTCCCCCCTCCCCTCCCCTCCCCCACTCCTCTGTGTATCTGGTTGGGCTTTTTTGAGTAAGTGGTTTATTGGATAACCTTTGAAATTAATCTGAAACAGTTCCTTATGTTTTTTTACCGGGTATAGAGATATTAATGCCTGCTATTGGTGTAGCCAGACGTTCATAGAGACTTCTTTGGGAGCCTGTAGTGTTTGGAGCACATTCTGTATGTATTGCAATATGGCGTGGGGGGGAGGGTGGAAAGAGTAGAGAATGGGGGAGAGACAGAATGGAGGGATGGGGGGGAAGGGGGGGAAGGAGGGATGGGGGGGAAGGGGGGGAAGGAGAGAAGGGGGGGAAGGAGAGAAGGGGGGGAGAGAATGGAGGGACACACACACAGCCCCCATCCAGCCAATGACACGCCCCCTCCCTTAATAGCCATGCCCCCTCCCTTAATAGCCATGCCCCCGCTCCTGCTATAAAATTATTGAAGGACAGCTGAGCGCTCATACTTGGAGAGTTGGTGACGTCACCGCTCTCATGCATGAGCGCGTGAACCGGTCTGAGACTCACCCTAGTGGCTTCTGTAGATGTACATTAGAATTAGACCAGCAGAGTTTCCCCGTGCATTATCTCTCCAGGCTGGAACGTCATGTGTCAGCCTTGTATCAGACAGGAGGCTGGTTAGCTCTTGTTCAGTGGTCTGAGTGTTCTATACTAGCAGCCCAGCACCACACTCATGATTACACCCTTATTGCCACAGACCCATAAAGTAAAAAAATATATATAACTTTTTACTAAGTGGTGTAAATATTAGTAAATATTTTCCTTCATGTTTTACCACACACTTAAGTAATAATATACTCCAGGTTATCAACTCTTTAGGTTTTATCTCACATTTTCCTTTCCCCATTCTGTGTCCCTGTATTCTTGTTCCCAGCACTACTGTAGTTCGATCTATCCCTGCTCCAAAGGCCTATCTTCATTCATATAATGGGATTCACATGCTCTGGCTTACTTCTCTTAACCTAGAGATGTGCCTCTAAGTCTATGCTGATCAGATACCTTATCAGGACTTTAAAGTTTAAAGGTCTTTGCAGGCAGAAGAAACATACAGTATGTGTTTCAGAACATAAAATATATGCATATTTTAATTGTGATTTATATCAAATGTTTGGCAGATATTTGAATGGTTTGATACACATTATTTTTATAAACAGACCTGACACAAGGGAGGCACAGGGTTTGTGATGAGGTGAATATCTTCAACAGGTGTTTTATTGTAAGGCTGCGCTTATAGTGCCAGCGACAGCGATGCGACATCGCTTCAAAACAAATGCATTGAAGCCGTCGTGTGCGCTTATAGTAGGAGCGGCGCGACGGATTAGTCGCGATTGCTGGAAGTCACTTCAATTTGATTTTTCCAGCGACCGTAGCGTGACGTTAGTATCGCTGTCGCCGTCACTATAAGCGCAGCCTAATTGTATAATGCGAGATGGAAATGGCATTTTTAGCGCTCATCAAATTTGTGTTGAGATCCTGCTATGGTTTTTAGTGTAAGCACTTCATCTTGTTCTTTGTTACACTATTTCTTTTATTTTATAAGAAATGGCAAGTAACACACCTTCACTAACTGAGGTGGTAAAACAAGTGGCAGAACAGCAACAAACTCAAGCATCCGAAATAGAGAAAAGCAGAAAGGTGCTAAACCAGATTCAGGTAAGTTACAACTATAAAGACACTGTATAGTATGGTATAAAATGTACAGATTAAAGTTAATGGCGGATATCACCAATTCAGGCGCGAAACACAGCACACTTTGATCACTCCAGAGGGTTGTGTTATTATGTCAAATTATTAACATACCAAAAAAGAAGAAAAGCCCCTATATCATGTTGCACTCAATTATCACCAGAAACAGAAGAGATTTTTAGGACCTCTAGAAATGTCTAAAGGCAGATTCACTCTGCTAGGAACAAGGGTTGTCACGCAAAACACGTGTCGGTTAGGGTCAGTCACCGCTGATGACATCAGTGCTGAGGGGAGTATGGGCTTCTCTTACACCTTGCGTCTCTCCCCGATTGATCATTTTATAGTTTAACAGCTTGCGGCTTTGTTGGGGGAGGACGTGCTACTCGATGGTGTTCCGTACACCTTGGCCCGCCCCCCCTTTGAGACACTGGCCTTATGATAGTTTTGATTTTCCAAGGCTACTAATCACAGCTAGCGTTTCACTCCTATTTTTAACTGTTTTTGATTATTAGGTCAGATTTCAATGTATCTGCCCTTAGATCTTACTAGAGGTCCTATATATACACCCAGTTCTAAGGTTACGGAGGAATTGTGTTCTATAATTTATTCATTTATTTCATATGATTACCGTTGGGATTTCAACATATTCATTTCAGTGTGGTAGGTGCTAATGTTTTAATTTGAAGAAAAAAAAGTTTTATTACTAGTTGACCGGAGTGCAATTTAACTTTATAAGTTCAAACTTTATAATAACAAATCTGCTTCTACTGTTATTGAGTGCAACACGCTAAGGGCCTTTTCTCTCTTCATTTTTGGTATATTGATTATTCTTTCCCCTTTGATTGCACCTACAGTAATTTTAGGCTGTGAGAGGTAATTTGTATATGTGTCAAATAATTCCATGGTATTTGGGCTACTCCCATTTCTTTTGTTCAACATAAGTGTACACACCTTTATGTCATGGTATATTGCTACAGTATGTTTGTGTCCTTTGTCAGCACAATCCTGCTTTTTAGAGTTGGTCACCAGTCTTGAGTTTTCTTCTTCCTAGAGGGTGGTTTAAACAATAATTCTGTTACATGATCCATGCAGCTAAAATGTTAATGCTATAATGGAGTTCTTTTTCTATAAAGATCAATTTGTCTGCTAAAAAGGAAAAAATATCAGTGTGGCTTGTCCGCCCCAGCAGAGCTGATCCGTTGTTCACCAACCAGGTCCCCCAGATATTAGCTTTTTTACCAACTTATTATAATACTTGTCTGGTGGATACAATACGACTGCTGGAGTCCAATAGAAAGCCAGTGAGAGGTGATGTTGTGGCTCATTGTTCGTGACTTTGCTGCCATGTTTGAAAACATGGATTGCTGATTTAATCCAGCTATGAGTTTTCTTCTTCTTCTTTTTTTTTTTTTGTCTCAGGTAATGTTAAAAAAAAGAAATATTTTGGATTGCTGCTTCAAACATGGACAGTACTTGTGTGCAGTAATGCAAAGTGGCATCACACATTAACCACTGGCTGTTAAGTACAGTAGAATTCACCAAACATTCACACCTGCTTATGCTATAGTTCGCCGTTAAGAAATACTGTAGTCTTTTTTTTTTCTTCTTTTTTTTACCAATCAATAAATTATGTAAAGATGCAGTTTTCTTCCAGCATGTTAAAAAATAAAAACGTTTGGCATCTGTTGGTGTCATATTGCAATGATCTGTGTACATTTTATTTTGAAGTTGAATTAATTACTCTTTAAAAGTATTATCTCAGTTTGTAAATACACCATGCTAGAACACAAATGGTATTTCGTTTTTATTTGTAGATTCATTTCTGCATTATTGCAAGTTGAAATTCATGAATTAGGTACTCAGAAAGGTGAAGTACTATCTAATGAGTCAGCTATCAAACATTTACAATTACCTCTGCTCATATTTGTCTGTGGTATTGCATAAATAATAACTGATAATCATAAAAATGGTGATCTTTTTTAGACTAAACTTCATGAGTTTAATACAGAACTGAAGTCTGTTTTATTGGAAACAAAGGCAGTTGAAAAAAATATTCACCAAGAAGAAGACACAATAGAAAATATAATGCATCTCTGCGGCATTCTTGAGAACCAAAACCTCTCCGTTTATGCTGAGACTATTAAGCTTAAACTAAACCTGGAAACTGAAAAAGAAGATTTTGAATCTATTGCATCAAGAAATAATGGGTATCGTGAAAAGATAGCAGATAATATCCGTCGTTTTTCAGAGGCAGAAAATAAATTACCAATTATGATTGAGCTTAATAAAAAAAGAGACAATGTCAGCAGCCTAAAGAAACAGAAGGAAGAACTGATGAGTGACCTGCATAATCCAGAAGGCGCTGCAGTAAAACAAGTGCAGGTATTTGCATAATATTGTATTCATTAGATTTTTGCATACCTGGGTGTCCATTCAAGTTGAATTTAGATTTTGCAGGAATGTTCTCTTAAACCTGGAGTGGTCAACTCCAGTCCTCAAGGGCCACCAACAGGTTAAGCTTTAAGGATATCCCTGCTTCAGCACAGGTGGCTCAATTAGTGGCTCAGTCGTTGACTGCACCACCTGTGTTGAAGCAGGGATATTCTTAAAACCTGACCTGTTGGGGGCCCTCGAGGACTGGAGTTGGCAACCCCTGGCTTACACCCCATCAGCCAAATGCAATGTGGGCATTATCTAGGGTTGAGTGTGCATTGCTCTGTACAGGCTTTATTGCCTTTTCTGGGATAGAGGAGGAGGAGGCTCTGAAAGCATTGTTGGATACATGTTGGGGGTAGCATCTAGCATGCAAAATCACATTCGTAAACAAGCTACAACAGTTTCAGCACACCTGCTGTCTCTTACCAGTCACATGCACCATAATGCATCCTTTTAATAGAGTGAGTGATCTTTTACTTGACAGTTGTAATTCAGATAAGAGGAGAGCTCCATGATTAGGTTAAGGACAGAGATAGACAGCCAGGCTGCTTTGAATAGGTTTTCGAGCACTGATGCATAAGTTCTGTCCTCATGGGTGGTATCTATAGGCAATCTAATGAAGAGTTAATTACAGAAATCTGGAAAACATGGCCTGTTTGTGACCCTGAGGACCGAACTTGTGCATCAAAACTTTAGAGAAAAGGGTTTCTCTCCCCCCCCCCCAAAACACTTCAACTAAGTATTGTTAGGTCGATTTCTTTATCCCCAAAATGTTCAGTGGAGCAAAATGGGAGCAACGCACCTTAATACATTGACGCAAAGTGCCGCAGAGTCTAAATGATGCGATTTGCAGCGGTTTTTGACATAGTATGTGACACATGAAACATATACTCCATTTTCTTCACTCCAGATGCATTACTCAAAACCATATAGTATTGGGATAGTGTTCTTTGCTAAATTAGACACTATTTTGTATGTGTTTAAAGTAAAAGTTATCATAAATTACAATATACTTGCCAATACGTTCTGATGCATGCATTACAATATATCAGCCCTAATGCACTTACTGTACGTATTGTGCATCGGAAAAAAACAGCTGACAAACTGCAGGTTTGTATTAGTGAACAGGGAGACAAATATTACACACACAAAAATTGTATTTGTGGCCTTCATGTATGAATGTAACACGTTGTCTCCATTTATATATTCCTTGTTTCAGCTGTTTAATTGTCCTCTCCACATCTATTCTATCCACAATCGCCTAATTTAAGTGAAAGTGCATGCACCCATTTTTAAGTTGGCTGTTTTCTACAGTATAATGTCTAGACAGTGACGTGCAGCTGCCTTCCTCTTCCATGTCATGTCTGCATTGTGCTTTTAATCTAATTCCGCTTATTTATTCATTTATTAATTTCAGCTCCGGGGACCCCCTGCTTCCAGAGATACTTACCTCTGTCGGGGGTGCCGGTATCCCTGCAGTCAGGGAGTTTGTGTGCCTAACGAAATGGCGGCTTACATGTCCCGCAGCTCAATAGGAATCCATGACGTCATCCCTTGCGGCTTCCTATTGGCCCTGCTTTAATGAATTAGACTCTAAATCAGTGGTTTCCAGCCTGTTTTTGTTTAAGGAACCCTACTGTATGTGAAATTCTAAGGGACCCCAACCCTTTCTAACAGTGTGTCTGAGATCAGATGCGTAGTAAATGCTTCTGCATTTGGTACAATTTTCAAATGGCCAGGAAATTGCAGGGAACCCGCTAGGGATGCCCAGGGAACCCAAGGGATCCTAGCAACCCTGGTTGAAAAACACTGCTCTAAATTGTTAACTGCAACAACACTGTTATGCTGCTTCGGTTACTATGTTGGAATCTCCAGTATTGACAGACAGACTTTTTGCTTCCTCTTTCTGACCACAAATAGTTTTTCTGACGTCAGAGGTATGTAGTAAGGTAGCCTGGGAACTTTACGTGTCTATTTTCTGTCCTCTAACAGCACTTCACTAGTACTGCAGTTTCTTATTGCCTTCCAACATTTATGTTGATCATTTTAAAATAGGTTTCCTTAATGTCAATTTGAAATGCAACCAGGATACCTGCCGTCCTATTGCATCTTTAGGATTACCTGCATCTTTTCCTACGGCCAGGATTCACTAAGCTGTGATGCTGGCTATCGCACCCTGATCTGGCTTCAACGTGCCATTGTCTTGAATGCTGGTTAATGCCAGGTAGGGCTGCAATGCTCTGCATTGGAGCATGAAGAGTCTGCCCCATAGGCCCTTATTCCATCAGCTGCAAGAGCGCTGATCCAACACTGATACATGGAAAGACCCTTTGTCTTCAATGGGGCTTTCCATGTGATAGCACCAGATTGGTGCTTTTGCACATCATAGAATAAGGGCCTTGTCTCTAGCAAAGTATGTATACTATATTCCATTTTGGGGGCTTTTAAATGGGTCTTTCTAGACTAGAGTTAGCACACATTAAATTATAATGCACATTAAAATTGTAGCAATGTTGTCACAAGGCTGAATATTTTCAATGTATTGCCATTTAACTATCCTGAATGTCATTGTTTCTTTAAATGAGCTGCATTGCTGTCTTTCCTCATTTCATTTATGGTGGGCTTTCTCTCAGATTCCTGGTTACATGAGTCAATCCTACTGTAAACAAAATACGGGAGACATGGTTTGTACGCAATGTATTTAAACATATGCATACAGTATAAACAAGTGTATTTTGTACGTAACATTATTTGTGCTTAATTTAAGCAATTTGAAATGAATCTGCCATCCCTGCCAACAGGGAGAAATTGCATATTTAGGTGAGAAAATCAAGGAAATAAAGCAGTCTATAACTGCAAAAAATAAGGATTTTGAAGGAGAAAAAAACACTCATGCGGTGCTCAGGAAAGAAATAGAGGCAAGTTTCAAATATGTTCTTCTTGTGTTACAAATGTTACTTCCTTGATGTGTTTCTGTAACCTTAGAGCTGCAGACCAAGCAATTCCCTACATGTGTGTCTTTTTTTAAAAATAAATCAGTTTTGTACTATGAGAAAATACTTGTAGTTTTTTTTAAACAACTCTGAATTACATTTTAATGTATTATAAAGTAACAAGCATTTTTTGTTTCTATAGCAACCATTTACAAAGTCACACTTACTGCAGAATACTTCGATGCAGCCATTTAGTGAACCCCAAGCCTAATCTTCACTGATCTTTCACAGGAGAGCGGATAGATCGGCAACTTAGCTAATTACTTATTGTGCGGATTGTACTGTATTCATGCACATATTAAAGGGGGGAAATAAAATAAAAAACATCAGCTTGGACTGCTGCTTTAAACTCAGTGGGGGTTATACATTTAACTGCGATAGGGGCACTTGCCCTTTATATATAGTATCAGACTGAGGCATGAAGAGCCCACAGGGGAAACACATTTTAGGAGCACATGGACATAGCAAGGAAAAAACTGTATGTATGTATATGTAACGGTTTTGATGCATGATACCTACTGGTATCAGGAGGGCTGAGTCGTCCGCTGTTGGTAGTGGGGACACAGGACTAGGCTTCTGGGGTTCATACCCAACATATCATCTTAGCAGCGCAGCGCCTCCATCTGCCATAGGCTCAAGGGAACTGAAGGTGATCTCCCACGGTAGAACGATTACCTCTCCCCCCAGTAAGGTCACACACCAGGCAGGAGGTATAACAGGAACAGTTTATTGTCTTCATTATACAGCACAGTAACAAGGCAGAGTTCTGCCTGATGCAGTCTCTCAGCTACCACTGAAGGATGGTCCCTGGACCTTCACTACAGGCCAAGGGCTCCCGCAGCAGTCCCAGCTCTTCCCCGCCCCTCTAGCAGAGGTATGGTACACACTCACTCTCCCCCTGAGGGAAGAGGACCAGAGTAGGCCCAGTAGTCAGGCTCTTGGTTGTGTGATCTGCCCTTCTCAAGTGGGTAGAGGCACTACTGAATTTGGGGCGGCACTGCCCTTAAGTACAGCCAGGAGGAGGGCACCAGGTCTGTCTCATGATTGGTCATGCCCAGGCCGGATGTCACCACCTCCCGCTGTCACTCAAGTGCAGCTCCACGGAGGGGGAAAACCCCATATCAACTACTGGCAATCTGATTGTACCAGGGCTTACTGCCCGTACAGGGCAGAATAGTAGCCATCAGGTGACCTGGCCACACACACACACACATTTAGTGTGTATGTATGTGAGATGGGGACAATGGGTGACATGAGTGGGAGAGAGTGACAACATTGGGGGGGGGGGGCAGTGGCATGGGAGAGGAGAAAGTGACAAAAAGGGGGGGGTGAGAGAGGTCTCTCACTCTTTCTCCTTTACCGGTGTTTTTTTGCTGCCTACAGTATGTTAATTTATTCTAATTAAAGCAGCAATTATTAATTGAAATGACCATCCTGAATGCAAGCTAGTGCGAGTAGATATTTTCCATTATTCTGCATGTAAAGCAGAAACAAAAAAGGTCAACATTATTTACTAACCGCCAATACCTGCCGGGAGTGTGATATACAGTGCAGTAACCTTCTCTTTCTATGGGGATATATGCTTCTATTAGTTAGAACCCTATGTTGCAAAGCAGGAAGTGGCTTGCAGCACACAAATCAGCATGATAATTTAAAAACAAAATATATTGTTTAACACGCTCAAAGATGAGGAATCCTTCCTGCTAGTAGCTTACAGCTGAAATTGCTGCTTTAACGGGTGGTAGAGCTTCCATTTCTTTCGTATACACACCTACAGAGGTGTATTCATTTCATAGGCAGTAATTAACTAAGATCTTTTTTGCATTAACTACATTTCTTGAACGACTACTTGCACGATGTAGCGACTACAAATATATATTTTAATCATTTCAAACAGGTGCAGAATAAGCGATATGATGCTATCCTGAAACGTTTGTATTGTCAGCTGAGCAAGGCACAGTTGAATAAAAGGCAATATCAGTGGAACATTGAACAGATGGAAAAAACTGCAGCTGATCTAAGGAAAAGCCTTGGGATGATAGAATGACATTTGAAATATGAGCTGTGCATATACAGAATAGTTATAAAACTGTTATATGGAATATGTTTTATTTTATTTGCATATCTTGTAAGAAAAGCTGTTGTAGCTATTAAGACGCCATGTTTATGCAGCAGTCCACCTTATGGCCAAAGAAGGTACCTAATGGCTTAGCATAGCTTTGTAAATATGGGTCTAAGTGTTCTCTGGAGCATTTTATTCTTTGCAAAAGCAATAAAAATATTTATAATATGTTGAAAGAGTTTGTTGAAATGTGTTTAAAAAAGCATTTGGAAGACCACATCTAACCAATTACTTCTTATTTATTGCATAGTTCAAAGAGAGTTCTTATTTATCTCAGAGTACTTAGAGAAGTGTAGGTTGGGTGCAGGTCATACTGCCATTAATCAAAATGAGAGTTCTTTCTGTATGTACAGTAAGTATGTAACAGGGTATGTCCTAGTAACCCTTTATGAAGGGGGCAGGGGGGGTTACATATATATTGGCCAAAAAATGTGTGCCCATCACAGGATTTATTTTCCGTCCCCTAGATCAGGGGGGCGCAAACTTTTTTTCCCTGCGCCCCCCTGCCGGTGGTCCCCTCACCTCCGCGCCCCCTCTCACCCCCGCGCCGGCGTCACAGCGTCATTTGACGCTGCGTTGCCATGCCGACGCGTGTGAGAAGCCGCCGGAGCCAAGGTAAGTTAGGTTTACGGAGGCCCTGTAGCTCCCCCGGCACTTAATGTAAGTGCCTTCGGGAAGCGCGCGGGGCCTCTGAAAACCCGCGCCCCCCCCCCACACTCAGTCTCGCGCCCCCCCTGGGGGTCACGCCCCCAGTTTGCGCACCGCTGCCCTAGATAAATGTAAATATACAAATCCATGTAATGCAGAAACTACTGCACTCACCCGATCAGTTTCCTAGTCTTCTGAACGGAAATATCTTCAATGGTGCTGGTAGGGAGATAGGCAGTGACCTGCTGTCCAAAATCACATCAAATCAATCAACAGCCCTCAAAACAAACGCGTCTCCGACACAAGTACTGCAAAGAATTGTTGTTTTTAATTGCAGAGATGAACCGGATCACACAATGTTTTGAGGAGAACCCCTTCGACAGGTCCAGTACTTGTTTTGAGTACAGAGGAGAGCTGTGGATTGATTAATGTAATGTAATGTATGTATATTTAATGTAAATATAAATATTATAGAGTGTTTAGCAACAAAAAAAATGGACTTGACTGAGATAGAGGCTTACACAGAAAATACTCTATCTTGATTATTAAAAATAAAAATGTCTAAAGGTTTGAGACTGAGATATGAGGAATACTTCATATTTCCCAGAATAAGCCTCCCAGCAGAAGCAGTAGAGTAGAGGTTAATATTGTAAGAAATGCTTGGGATAGACACAAGGTTATACTAAATACATGTAGCCAGGTCCCCTTTGGCTCCCCGGTTCCCCGTTCCTCTTCCCCTTACCTTCACCAGTGAGAAGGCAATTGTGGGGGCGAGAGCGTCTCTCGGTGGCGTCAGAGGCATGGAGCCACCATCTTTGTTATGTCGGCGTGGAGGCTCGTGCATGCGCAGACGCGATGTGGCGGCCAATATAGTGAGCGCGAAGGGGCAGAGATGGCGCTCCGTAGTGCAGGGACTTCCCAAGGTGCAGACGAGAGCAGTGGCGGCCATTACAGGGTTGCACAGGCGCGGCAGACATAGCGCACGCGGCCCTAATGTTAAAGAGGGCCATGACGGACTACAACTTCCAGCAGCCTCTGGGGACTGCCCTTTCACCCACATCACATGCAGCCAGACAGCAAATAGAATTTGCAGCTTCTCCTACTGGAGAAGGGTACAATGTTGCACAGGGACCACGCTAGTCAGTTGGAGCTGGGAGAAGGGAGGGGGAGGAAGTGTGTAAGGAGCAAGTGGCTTCTTACACTAGGCCAGGTTACCCCCAGGCCCAAGCTAGGCCCAACTCACCAGTATATGTGTAGCTGCTGTGTAGGGAAGGCCCTAAGGTAGGGACTTTACCCTTTTAGCAGTAGTTTAGTCAGTGAGACAGACGCTGCTGTGTGCTCTGACAAGGAGGGAGCAGTGTGACAAGTGTGTCTGGGATCAGACCTGCATCACTCAAGATAGAGACTATCTGTGTGGTGATTATCTGGATTGAGAGAGGACGCCATTGCTGCGGATTCAGCGTTGGACGCAGACGGGTCCTTTCCTGTTGTTGCTGTACCCGGGCGCAGGAGCCCCGGGCAGGTATTTCTACAAGTGCACCAACTGTACCCTACATACCGGTTTCCTTACAGGCGATGATCACGCCTAGTGGGTGGGTTGCTGGACTATTGGGACACTTGGGTATAGGTGTAAGGGTATATAGCCCAGTTAGGAGCAAGGTTATAGCTGCCAGCTAGTGGCAGAGGGTAACACGACTGTGTTGCTATATGTGATTATTGATGTGATGTTATTGTTTTGCCCATATAGTAAACAGTTACATATATATCTACTCCATTGTATGTGTTTCCTATTTGTGGGTCCTGTGTCAGGGGTCATTCTATACACCTGGAATCCCTGCACAGGTGGAGGCGCTGTAAGTATACGTTCCAGGATACATCCAAGGCTCCCAGTGGCGGAGGTTCTTTGGACATGATCTCGGTTTACATAATAATCAATGACGACCAATGGATGGCCTCTGTCAAACATTACTTCATGCACTCAGATTTATCTATCTCTTATTTTATTTTACTCTGTACATTTTTTTTATTAACAATTATTTTCTTTTTGATCACACGTTTTATTTACAGACCCGTGTTACTGAAATGAGGACGTTTGCTCCTTCATACATCAATTTATGGGTTGGTGGGAGTCTATTCATGTTTTTGGTGAACACTTTTAGGGAACATATTGTTTTTTTATAAGAGGTACATTAATGGCCTTATAATGATTTTCAATGGGGATAGTCACACATTATTGCTTTTTATAGAACACTAGATTAATAGTATATTTAATTTAGATTTTACTTATTATTATACTTTTCACTATATACACAATTTAGATCTTCTTTTATACATTGACATCAATAGTCACATTCAAACAGATGGTTATAATAAGAAGAATTCACATAATACTTTCCTTATGGTGGACAGTGGCCATCTCAGATAATTTACAAGAGGTATGGTCAATTCCTTAGGCTTAGACACAATTGTTCTAATGATTATGTCTTTTTGTGGTAGATTTTTATAAAGAGGCGTCAACCACACATTATATGTTATGATGAGTAAAAAAGTGACAAATCCTCCACTATACATGTACAGCAAATAAAAAATTAAAACCGTGTGAGTACATTCACATGTCTCAGACAGATCTGCAACCCTGCTTTTCACGCTCATCTCTTCGCATCCAGTGCTTCCACTATAGCTATGGATTCTGGGATATGACATGCAAATGAGCACATAGTCATTTCCCAGAATCCCTGGCTGCAGTGGAAGCACTGTATGCTAAAAGATAATGGTGGAAAGCAGGGTCGCAGACCTGTCTGAGACATGTGAATGTGATTACAAGTGGAATTTGTATTTGCTATAAAGTGGCTATAAAATGCTTTTTTGATTTATCGATCCTCTCTATTGAAAAATACTAACCGTAATAAGAGAGCTAAGGCCTCGTCCAGGGTGACGCTGAGAGGGCGCTCACACTTGCCGCGATGAAATACATTGCTGCAGTGTGTGTGTCCAGCGTGAGCCAGCGCCGCTTAGCTGCTTGCCGAAGCAAGCAAATTTGAATTTGCTGCTCGCTGGCGCATCACGTGAGCGGTTCGCCCATGATGTCATGGCCATGCCCCCCCCGCACGCATTCCTAGCTGTCCACAAATCTCCTGGCTGAGCAGCGTGCGTGACGTCTCCGCACACGAGCGCCAGCGCGCTTGCTCCCTGCCTGGCTGCAGCCTAAATCTACCAATAGGAGATCTTCAGGATTATTGAGGAAATTGGATTATGATACAAATATAGCTATATGCATCACACAGTATAGCAGACAAGCGAATCAAATGAACTCTATTATATAAACATTGGAACGTTTTATCTTTGCATCCAGATCTTAAATCTCTTATTGTCCAAAATTTGTTTAAAAAAAATAGCAAAAAACGATTGCTTTTTATCTCTCCCCAAGTTTACATTGCTCCCTTCATAGTGGTAAAAAAATAATGTTGGAACATGTATGGCTCCTCCGAAAAGCAGATACCTAGCACCCACTGTGTAAACATATATTTAATTGTAAATATGGAACTATTCATCATTTTTTATTTATGGGAATAGAACACATTCAGTTTCAGCTCATGGTGGGGATAGAATATCGACGTAAAGACTACAGGATATTTTTTCTCTAAAAACATTAATCCCTTGGGGTTTAAACACGGCGTGGGATCTCACTAATTTCCTATGATCCGGATATATTGGTGAAACTTTGTAACCTTTGTTCAAATTATGATTGGTAAGAAGTATTTTAAGATAATTTATTATTCTGCCTGTCTTACAATAGGATAAGCAGAACGGGTAATTTTTGTTGTTGTAATTCTTTGCATTGTAATTAATGATTATTATTCCTGTATCTCACATGATTATAGGATTTATTGTGATATATTAAGTAATAACTTGTAGCTGTGTTTGTAGGACTATTTGGAGGCTTAAAGTCAGTTATGCACTTTTTTTAATCTGGTATTTTTCTCACATTTTGCTTTTTTTTTATGTAGAAATATGGGTTTGCATGGTTCCCTTGGAAATGAGGTTGTGTCCATATTTTTTCTCTTTTTTTCCTTCTTGAACACTGACGTCATACATTTCGGGCATGCTCCGTCATTTGCTCGGTGAAATCACATGTTTTCTGCTAGATGCTATATAAATATTTTGAAAATATAAGTTGATTACACCTTGATAAAGTGTTGGAATTGGCGTGAAACGCGTTGGTGGATTGCTGCCTCTTTTTACATGGCTAAATATTTTTTTTTTAAATATATGTATATTTTTTTCACATTCTAGCCCTTTATGGTTTTTCGGCACTGCACTGAAAATTCTTAATGCTGAAAATGTTAAATGTGGTCGAAGTCTAGATAAAAATACATTTTATGAAAAATGTATTAAAAAAAATATTTAGACAACGCAAAAATGTCATTAAATTTCCCTGCACTTCAACACACATTAACACAAACCACACCTACTGTAAGTTTGCATATACTGTAGCCATTAGGAATTTACAGAGGGAAGGTGACCCTTAGCATGTATATGAAGCTTTCAGTCTGAGACTGAAAAAAATGAGTTTTCAGCACAACAATCTTTAGCATGAGATAATAAAGCTTCCTCGTTTGAAATGTTTTGGGAACTAGCATACAGTATGGTAGAAACTCACACTTATGATCTTTGCATGTGTTTAGGTAACCTGAGTCTCATTGAGCAAACAATGACTCACTCACTGCCTTGTACACTTGGGAATTCCCCACTGTCAAATATACTGTACATCTGAAAATCAAACCGTGCTATGATGTTTCTTTTACCCTTTTTTTAAATCTGGTTTACCATGTAGAAAGCAGGTTGTCAAATGCAATCAAAACTTTCCTTGTATAACCCTCCTTGCCCATCTCTAAAGGAGTTTACATTGAATTTAACTAGATACTGTGACGGTGCTCGTCTCAAATCAGGAAGCGGACCCGCAGGGCTGAGGTAGGGATGTAAATAAACCGACCAGAGCCCAGGGCCTGTAAGAGTATCCGTGGTCGGTAACCAGGCAGGGGTCAGGGCTGGCGGCAGAGTTGCAAAGTCCAGGAGACAGGCAGAGGTCGGGGCAGGCTGAAAGCAGTGAGGTTGAGTTCACGGTCCAGGGTCAGCAACAGGGGAATCAAAATAGGCAAAAGGGTAAAGCGTGACTGCAAAGACGAACAGGAGCTGCAAACGTAGGAACTTTGCTCGGCGACTCCCACCAGGAACTGCAGCCTTAGGCCGCACGTACAGTGCCTGCGACGGTGACGCATGAAGTCACTCGTCGCCACTAGCGAAAGTTGTATTTCGCTTTTCGGCGGCGGCGCGGGCGACCAGGGCATTGATTGTTCAGGGTCTGTCACATGAGGCGACAGCCCCTGAAAAATCAAATATTCCCGGTTTCCAAAAATCACGTTGCCCCGTCGCTTACTATAAGCGCACGCGGCGGTGACAATGCATTTGTTTTTGGGCAACGTCGCATCATCGGCACTATAAGCGCAGCCTTATATAGCAGGCTGCCAGTACACAAAATGGCCAGTTTGAGCAGAAAGGGCAGGCAGTCTTGAAAACCTGAACTGGCAGCAAAACCCGGCACGGATCGAGCAGAATACTTACTGTCACGGCTGTGCTCGCCACAAACCTGGGTCGGACCGCGTGGCTGAGGTGGGGTTGTAAAAGCACCGACCTTAGACCGCGCAGGCGGATCCGGATTGCGCAGTTCGTAGTCGTATGTATCCTCAGGATAGGAGAAGACAGCATCGTCGGTGGACACGCCAGGGTCAGGACTGGAGATATCAGGGTAAACGTTGTTCAAGCAGGAGTTCGGCAACAGGTAGTCAGTAGAGCCCCGCTTCAGCTTAGGAGCGCGGGAGTGGCTTCTGCGCGTGCGGCGACCATGGCCCATGGTACTGGTCTCAGGAGGTGGTAGACAGACCAGAGTAGCACACCGCCTAGCTGCACTGGTAAACCAGTGCTTCAGCGCAAGAGTCCTGAGCGGGCTGGGGAATCCTCCGTTTCAGCGCAGGAACCAGGACACGGCCTCTCTAGATTAGGGAAAGAGTAGGCCCCAGGAACCAGAAAGCTGAAGATACACAGGGAAACCTCCGCTTCAGTGCAGGAAACAGGAACAGACCGCTGCGTGAATATAGCAGCCGGTCACAGGAAACAAGGAGCTGAAGTAACAAGGAGAGTACTCAGCTTCAGCACAGGAAACAGGAACTGACCGCTGCATGAGACTAGCAGCCGGTTACAGGAACCAGGGGGCTGAAGACAACAAGGAGAGTACTCCGCTTCAGCTCAGGAACAGACCGCTGCGTGACACTAGCAGTCGGTCTCAGGAACCAAGGCGACAGACAAGACAAGGCTTATGGCAGAACACAGAGACATCCAGGAAGGACTATGCTCGGCAGGGAGCATTGTGGGAAGGCAATACTTAAAGGTCCGTGAACCAATGGCAGAAGGGGCGTGTGGCAGCATTACTTTGGTGAGTGAATCCAGGCTGCAGCAAACATCAGGAGAAGTGCTCCAGGACCGCACCTGTCTGCAAGGTAAGGCAAACAGTAAACCGAGGAGCGGATTCCTTACACTTACATATACATGGCAATACTATATATACTAGAATAGACAGCACTCAAATTTTAATTGAAGGGAGCAATGGTAGGTGCACTTGGGAACAGGGAGGAACCCTAATCCTCCACATAATGTAGCAAAAAAGGGGGGGAGTTCTCAGCACTCAAATATAGTCAAGAGAAACGGGAATATGCCAAATCCAATTTAATGTGAAAATGTGAATATCATAAGACAAGTCAATGAGAACTCTGCAATACTTTATAACTAATGTAATATTCTAATATATGTATGTACAGTGTTCGACAATTATATACATTTACACGCCCGGGGCGTGTGGATTTAACCCCCGGGCGAGTAAATATTGGCCCAAGCAGCACACGTGTATTTTTTAAATTTCCCCCGCTCGCGCTGCTGTTTTTCCCGCACTCGAGCTGGAGAAAAAAAAAGAAAAAGCTGCAGGCGGGTTCATGTTGTTGGGGGAGATTACCCCGCCTCCGGCTCTCTGAGCAGTGCCTTCGCTCCTCCCCCGCCTCTCAGCAACTTTCCCTCCTCAGCTCTTCCACTCCTTCCCCTTCCGACAGCCAGCCCCTTCCACGCCTCAGGCCCCTGCAGGGCCATCTGTCACCCCCCCTCCCTCCCATCGGGCCATCTGTCCCCCCTCACATCGGGCCATCCACCACCCCCTCCCATCGGGCCATCCACCCCCCCTCCCATCGGGCCATCCACCCCCCCCCTCCCATCGGGCCATCCACCACCACCCCCCCTCACACCAATCTCTCCCGGCCTCCGTGACCCCCCCCCCCTCACCTCTAAGCAGGGGAAATCCCCTAACCCGAGCCTCTCCCTGCTCTAATCAGGGGAAATCCCCTCACCGGAGCCTCTCCCTGCTCTAAGCAGGGGAAATCCCCTACCGGCCCTTCTCTATTCTATCAGGGAATACTGCGTCGGCGTCGGCGTGGCGCGGCCCCTTGCAGAGGCCCTCCTGCCGTGCTGAGACCCCCGCTGCCATGTGCGACCCCCCCTGCCTTCCAGAGGCCCTCCAGCCGTGTGGAGGTCCCACTGCTGCCATGTGCGACCCCCTGCCTTGCGGGTGAGTGTTTGTGTGTGTGAGTGACAGACTGTGTGTGTGAGTGTGAGTTTGACTGAGTGAGATTGGTTGTCTGTGTGTCTGTGATTGTGTCACCCTCTCTCCCTCTCCCTGTGTCACCCTCTCCCTGTGTCACCCTCTCCCTGTGTCACCCTCTCCCTGTGTCACCCTCCCTCTCCCTGTGTCACCCTCTCCCTCTCCGTGTCACCCTCTCCCTCTCCGTGTCACCCTCTCCCTCTCCCTGTGTTACCCTCTCCCTCTCCCTTTGTCACCCTCTCTCTCCCTCTCCCTGTGTCACCCTCTCCCTCTCCCTGTGTCACCCTCTCCCTGTCCCTGTGTCACCCTCTCCCTCTCCCTGTGTCACCCTCTCCCTCTCCCTGTGTCACCCTCTCCCTGTGTCACCCTCCCTCTCCCTGTGTCACCCACCCTCTCCCTCTCCCTGAGCCACCCTCTCCGTGTCACCCTCCCTCTCCCTGTGTCACCCTCCCTCTCCCTGTGTCACCCTCTCCCTCTCCCTGTGTCACCCTCTCCCTCTCCCTGTGTCACCCTCTCCCTCTCTCCCTCACCCTGTGTCACCCTCTCCCTGTGTCACCCTCTCCCTCTCTCTCCCTCTCCCTGTGTCACCCTCTCCCTCTCTCTCCCTGTGTCATCCTCTCCCTCTCCCTGTGTCACCCTCTCCCTCACCCTGTGTCACCCTGTCTCTGTGTCACCCTCTCCCTCTCCCTGTGTCACCCTCCCCCTCTCCCTGTTTCACCCTCCCTCTCCGTTTCAACCTCCCTCTCCGTGTGTCACCCTCCCTCTCCCTGTGTCACCCTCCCTCTCCCTGTGTCACCCTCCCTCTCCCTGTGTCACCCTCCCTCTCCCTGTGTCACCCACCCTCTCCCTCTCCCTGTGTCACCCTCTCCCTGTCACCCTCCCTCTCCCTGTGTCACCCTCCCTCTCCCTGTGTCACCCTCCCTCTCTCCCTGTGTCATCCTCTCCCTCTCACCCTCTCCCTGTGTCACCCTGTCCCGCTCCCTGTGTCACCCTTCCTCTCCCTCTCCGTGTCACCCTCTCCCTGTGTGATCCACCCTCTCCGTCTCCCTGTGTCACCCTCTCCCTGTGTCGCCCTCTCCCTGTGTCGCCCTCTCCCTCTCTCTGTCACCCTCTCCCTCTCTCTGTCACCCTCTCCCTCTCTGTCGCACTCTTCTTCGCTCTCTCTGTCGCACTCTCTTCTTCGCTCTCTGTCGCACTCTCTCTTTGTCTCTCATTCTCTCAGTGTGTGTGTCTCTCATTCTCTTGCTTTCTCTGTGTGTCTCTCTTTCTCTGTGTGTGTGTGTGTGTGTGGGTGTCCCTGTGTCACCCTCCCTCTCCCTGTGTCACCCTCTCCCTCTCACCCTCTCCCTGTGTCACCCTCTCCCTCTCCCTGTGTCACCCTCTCCCTCTCACCCTCTCCCTGTGTGACCCTCTCCCTCTCACCCTCTCCCTGTGTCACCCTCTCCCTCTCCCTGTGTCACCCTCTCCCTGTGTCACCCTCTCCCTGTGTCACCCTCTCCCTGTGTCACCCTCTCCCTGTGTCACCCTCTCCCTCTCCTTGTGTCACCCTGTCCCTGTGTCATCCTCTCCCTGTGTCACCCTCCCCCTCTCCCTGTCACCCTCCCCCTCTCCCTGTCAAACTCCCCATCTCCGTCACCCTCCCTCTCCCTGTGTCACCCTCCCTCTCCCTGTGTCACCCACCCTCTCCCTGTGTCACCCTCTCCCTGTGTAACCCTCTCCCTGTGTCACCCTCCCTCTCCCTGTGTCATCCTCCCTCTCCCTGTGTCACCCTCTCCCTCTCTCTCCCTCTCCCTGTGTCACCCTCTCCGTCTCTCCCTGTGTCATCCTCTCCCTCTCCCTGTGTCACCCTCTCCCTCACCCTGTGTCACCCTGTCTCTGTGTCACCCTCTCCCTCTCCCTGTGTCACCCTCCCCCTATCCCTGTTTCACCCTCCCTCTCCGTTTCACCCTCCCTCTCCCTGTGTCACCCTCTCCATGTCACCCTCCCTCTCCCTGTGTCACCCTCCCTCTCCCTGTGTCACCCACCCTCTCCCTCTCCCTGTGTCACCCTCTCCCTGTCACCCTCCCTCTCCCTGTGTCACCCTCCCTCTCCCTGTGTCACCCTCTCCCTCTCTCCCTGTGTCATCCTCTCCCTCTCACCCTCTCCCTGTGTCACCCTGTCCCTCTCCCTGTGTCACCCTGCCTCTCCTTCTCCGTGTCACCCTCTCCCTGTGTGATCCACCCTCTCCGTCTCCCTGTGTCACCCTCTCCCTGTGTCGCCCTCTCCCTCTCTCTGTCACCCTCTCCCTCTCTCTGTCACCCTCTCCCTCTCTCTGTCACCCTCTCCCTCTCTGTCGCACTCTTCTTTGCTCTCTCTGTCGCACTCTCTTCTTCGCTCTCTGTCGCACTCTCTCTTTGTCTCTCATTCTCTCAGTGTGTGTGTCTCTCATTCTCTCGCTTTCTCTGTGTGTCTCTCTTTCTCTGTGTGTGTGTGTGTGTGGGTGTCCCTGTGTCACCCTCCCTCTCCCTGTGTCACCCTCTCCCTCTCACCCTCTCCCTGTGTGACCCTCTCCCTCTCACCCTCTCCCTGTGTCACCCTCTCCCTGTGTCACCCTCTCCCTCTCACCCTCTCCCTGTGTGACCCTCTCCCTCTCACCCTCTCCCTGTGTCACCCTCTCCCTCTCCCTGTGTCACCCTCTCCCTGTGTCACCCTCTCCCTGTGTCACCCTCTCCCTGTGTCACCCTCTCCCTCTCCTTGTGTCACCCTGTCCCTGTGTCATCCTCTCTCTGTGTCACCCTCCCCCTCTCCCTGTCACCCTCCCCCTCTCCCTGTCACCCTCCCCCTCTCCCTGTCACCCTCCCCCTCTCCTTCACCCTCCCTCTCCCTGTGTCACCCTCCCTCTCCCTGTGTCACCCACCCTCTCCCTGTGTCACCCTCTCCCTGTGTCACCCTCCCTCTCCCTGTGTCACCCTCCCTCTCCCTGTGTCACCCTCCCTCTCCCTGTGTCACCCTCCCTCTCCCTGTGTCACCCTCTTCCTGTGTCACCCTCTCCCTCTCTCCCTGTGTCATCCTCTCCCTCTCACCCTCTCCCTGTGTCACCCTCTCCCTGTGTCACCCTGTCCCGCTCCCTGTGTCACCCTCCCTCTCCCTCTCCATGTCACCTCTCCCTGTGTGACCCACCCTCTCCGTCTCCCTGTGTCACCCTCTCCCTGTGTCACCCTCTCCCTGTGTCGCCCTCTCCCTGTGTCGCCCTCTCCCTGTGCCGCCCTCTCCCTGTGTCGCCCTCTCTCTGTCACCCTCTCCCTCTCTCTGTCACCCTCTCCCTCTCTCTGTCACCCTCTCCCTCTCTCTGTCACCCTCTCCCTCTCTCTGTCACCCTCTTCTTCGCTCTCTCTGTCGCACTCTCTCTTTGTCTCTCATTCTCTCACATTCTCTCAGTATGTGTGTCTCTCATTCTCTCGCTTTCTCTGTGTGTCTCTCTTTCTCTGTGTGTGTGTGTGTGTGTGTGTGTGTGTGTGGGTGTGCCGCTCTCTCTCTGTGTGTGTGTGTGTGTGTGTGTGTGTGTCTGTCTGTCTCTCTCTGTCTCTCTCTGTGAAGCGCCGACGTCCAAACACTGGTTAAGGGGTTCAGGAAACTAGTCATTCACATCTGGCTTTTATTTCTAGATCCGACATTGACACACACACACACACACACGACTAATTGTAGTATAATGTAATACAATAAATACATTTATGTCAAAAACGAATGTTGTTCTGACTAGGAATTTATTAAATGTATTTTATTTGTATATTTTATTTTAAAGCGGGGTTGGGGGCGGGACTAGGGGCGGCACTAGGGGCGGAGTTGGGGGCGGGACTAGGTGGCGAGTAGATTTTTTGGTTGGTCGAGTAGATTTTTGGGTGATTTGTCGAACACTGTGTATGTATCACACTGAGTACTGGAATAAGCGGTGGAGGAGCACTGGTGTTACCAGTTAAATAGAAACGAGCACAGATCCGCTGGTGTCCTCTGTGATAGGGATCCCTATCCCAGCGGACACCAGACCAGTAAGCAGTGGACTCTCAGCAAGACCTCATCTGCAAACAGATGTAACTCTTTATCTTAATCATTTGCTGTCCTTCAGTCCTCTTGCTGCCAGTGTCCTGAGCACAGTTAATATTGAGCTGGACCTGTGTTCGTTGCTTTTTAACTGGTAACACCAGTGCTCTGCTCCATTTATTTTTTCAGATTTGGATCTTTATCCACAGAACTACATCTGCCTTTGGTTAGGGAGTCTGTTTGCTACACAGGGTAAAGGGAAGTACCTCTGGTCAGTGACCTCTGGGAATGGGCCTGAGGAAGGGGTTCTCACCCAAAATGTTGCCCCCATTATTCCCCTGTTTTCTTCCCCTCCCCTTGGTTTTAGCTTGTCTACTCTTCCCTTTCCCTGTATTTCTCCCTCCCTCACTGTTACTTCAATACTCAGTGTGATACATACATATATTAGAAAATAACATTAGTTATATAGTATTGCAGTGTTATTATTGACTTCTGTTATGATATTCACATTTTCACATATAGCTGTGTCTGGTCCAGACTATATTTCTGCCTCCCTGTCATGTAAGCCCTAGTAGTAGTGACAGGCTATCCTGTGGGTTTACCCCTCCTCATGCTGCTTCTCTGAGTGACAGGGGTGGAGGTGAATGGGAGTCTGTGTACAACTAATCATGGTGCAGACCCTGTGCCCTCCCCCTCTGAGCCTTAGAGAGGAAGTATCCAAATTGATTCAGTCAAGCCCTTCCCCTCCTGGGTTAAGGAGTGGAGTCCAGTTCTCCCCCTCATGTGGTAGAGGAGTGGAGCTCTGAGTCTCTCCCGGCTGGGAGAGAGAGTCAAGGTCTCCCCCTCCTGGGGTTGAGATGTGGAGTGGAGCTCTTCCCCTCCTCGGGTAGAGAGATGCAGCCAAGATCTGTGCAGAGCACAAGGCCTCAATATTGCCAGAAGGCCCACACCATCCAAGGGTCTGGAATCCAATACAAGGCATATGCTGTAATGACATCTGCAGTGGCTGAATAAAGATCCTTTTTATATACTCCTGTCTAAGTTGCAGTGTATTGGGAAGAGGTATTGGTTGAAAAGACTGTCCTGGTAGGGACTGCCGCCAGCTCTGCTGGAGCCTATTGTGACTGGAGGCGCTGACACTTATGAGAAGAACCTGAGAATCACCAAAACCCTGTCCTGTTCCCCACAACATCGCGGAAGCTCATCTCTCCTGGAGCCAAACAGGTACAAAGCACCACACAGACCTGTAGCCTAGGCCACCAGGAACTTTTATAGTACAAAAAGAGCTTTATTCAACATCTGTTTATAAGGCTCGCCATACAAGGACAGACTTCATCTTAGTTTTTTTTTTTTTTTTTATTATTATTATTGGGCTTTCCAAACATATTGTATTATAAACAAATAGACATTACAATACAAAGAATAACATTCGATTACAGAAATGTAGCATATTTAATACAGAAGTTGGTTATTAATATTGAACGTCATACTTTAAAACTAAAAGTTAGACACACTTACGCAAATAATATTAATGAGAAATAATACACACCAACAGAAATGTTTTCCTTAAACTCAAGCTTTACAATCAAGGACTGATGGGCGGTATTCCAATTACCATCTTTCTCTGTCAATCCTATATGTAACTATATTGTATCCCAACCAGAGCGGTATTTGTGACCTTCTGATATTAGTCTAAAAAGGCCCCAAGAGGTGTGTGCTCAAATGTCTGTTTGATCAAGTCTTTTCATGTTGTGGCATTGTATCAATAAACTTCTCCCATGTTGTAAAAAAATTCTCAGTTCTAAGTTTATTTCTCTCTGCTTCTACCCTGTCTAGTAGCATTAATTAAGTCAAGAAGTCTATTTACAGTAGGTGTTTATTGTGAGAGAATCCAGCTTCATCCACTGTACCAGCACCATTTTTCTTGCTGCAAGCAAAATAATCTCTGTTATCCTTTGGATATTTTTCCCTACTGTGAGAGGTTGCGTTCATATGGAAAAACAAAAAACAAAATTAGGAAGTCAGGCAGTGAAAAGTAGACAAGTATTCGTTGCTAAACCAGGACAGCTTTATTCCTTTGACAGTTTGTACAAATGGATTTCTATGTACCAGCTCTTTAAGGAGGCAGGACCAGCAGATCCTGGAGAGAATGAGTCTTGCCGTGGCATCTGCAGTGAAGTACAACCTTCACCTTCCCCCTGATCTGCTAACTGATCCCTCCTTAAATAGCATCATACACCTGGTTCATTTAGGATCAAACCAAGTTCAGCGAACTTCACCGAACAGTGCTCACAGCAAATCTCACGGCGCTAGGAGCTTCTTAGCGAAAGTTAGCAAAAAGCCTCCTGCTATGCTGCTAGCTGCAAAACCATCTTTCTTTTCACACGTTTACACGAAAACACTGCCACAGTTATACACATAATCTTAAAAATGACTTTACTCTGAACCCCCTGGTTCTGGGGTTCACTGGCATATACCGGGGGACCTGAATGTAATTCATTCCCCTGCCCGGTCTTACTATTCTGGTCTGTGCTGAAGCAGGGAAATGTCTGCTTCTTAACACTCCTGGAATAATAAGACATACATACACAGTTTTATCACAAAACACTGTGTTTCTGCCATGATTGGGTTGCAGAGCTGACAATCACAATTCCCCAATATGGCTCAGAGGCATCCAGCTGGGCCAAATACCTTTATTTACTTGCCTGGGTACACCGTCACATGGACTTAGAGCACTGTAGGCCATCTGAGCCTTCCCGTCAGTGTGGGAACTAGCCTCATTACCCATGTTGATCTTGGCCACTAGCTGGCCCTGGCCACCCTCTCAAACATGACGAGGAAAGCTTCAATGTCATCCTCAGGGCTCAGTCTATTTAAGCTGATCTCTTTAAGGATGATTGGCTCAGGTACCGGTGTCATAGTTCCTGCTTGAAGGAGCTTTACCAAGTCAGAGCGACAGAGACACAAACCAGTATACTGTAAGTACTGGAGCCAGGTAACTTCTGCTCTGATCAGCTCTGCAAAGCCTTCTTGTTGCAGTTTCTTTCTCTAGTCGGTGAATGTCTTTTCTGCACGCACTCTGGTCCAGCTCAGCTCGCCGGTCCTCGAAATCTTTGTGGTGAACCAGGATATATTTTTTAGCTGCTCCTGCCTCTGTGAACATTTTTACCCCAGCTGCGGTGAAGACTCACAGAGTGGCTGGGTTTTCCAAACTCTCTCCATGTCTTAGATACTGCCACCAAATACTCCTGGAAGATCAGTATCTTGCATCCGTCATATTTAATTCCTCCAGACTCCATGTACACCCGTAAGAGTCTGTTTTATTTCCGCTCAAGTCAAGCAGTTTCGCCATCACTGCTTTTGGTCTCTCTCCTTGATGTTTTGCCGGTCCCAGTCTATATAAGTCTATGTGCTCTTTCCACTTTGATGGTAGTCAATTCAGGAGGTAACCCGAGGGTCTCCAGTAATCATTTGGAGCAGAAATCTATGAGCTGATATGGTTTTACTGTCTCTGGTATTCCAATAATCCTTATATTGCCCCTCCTGGATCAATTTTCAAGATCATCTACCTTTTCCTCCAAAGTTGTAGGTTTTTTCTTGGACTTTTGCAGGTCTCTTACTCTGGTCTCACCTCTCCCACTCTCATATTTTGTAGGGAAAACTCCTCTTTGCCATCTTCAGGTGTCTTTTGCATGTTTTATGCACTGCAGGCATTAGCTCTCTTACTACTGCTTCGGCCATAGCAACATGCTCAAAAGTAAAAACAAGAAGAAGAGCACAAAACTCAGTGTAGTAAATAATGTAATATATAGTGAAAAAAGGTGGAGGTAAGTAACGCACATACAGGACAGATAATACTTAAAAGCATGTCATGCTTAAATCAGCATGGTACCATAGACAGGCAATGTAGTCGCAAAGATGGACACCGGAGTAGGCTGCTGGCTCAGATGTAGATCAGTCTTTTCCTCTAGATGTCGTGCAGACACAGTCCAGGCTCCGGAACAGCAGAACAAAAGGATCAAAACATCCAGAGGGTCCGGGGAGTAATACAAGTCATTGGCGAGGGCTCGCACAGTAATATAGAGACCTGTAGCGCAGCGGGTGAACACACACTGGTCACCGATACACAGCTCGCGCCGCGGGGTGAATGGCGGCTCAGATTCACACCTGCTCAGGTGAATAACTAGTTGCTGTTTACTGCAGTTGTGATGTCAGATGACAAAATCGTCCCGATGGCACAGTTAACATTTAAAACGGCACGGGAAAGTCCTTCTCTACTGGCTAGAAGCAGAGGTTACCATATAAGCAGAGGGCAATGCTACAGGATGTCACACTCAAGCACTAATTAAAGTACAAGGATAATAACGTCCAAACAAAGCCACTAATTTCTGCATGGATAAAGCAAAACGGCTCAGAAGCCACAATAAGAGATACACTTATAGAAGATGAAACTGGCAAAAACAAAAAACATCCAACATGTTTCATAAGAGCAAACCTACTTCATCAGGGATACATTTACAATAAAGCATGCTGGTATTTAAACACGATAATACAAAATGCACAAATGCGCACCAGAGATTAGTGGAAGGTAATTTATTAAAAATACACAAAAACTGAGGGGATCCAACCCCACCTCAGAACAGCTGTGCAGCTGGACGGCTAAGTACTACCAAGGAGAACACCTAATGGTGACTAAACCCTAAGCTGCACAGTATACAAATACAGTAAAATTGATATAAAAAACATGAAAGAAAAAAACAAACATGAAAACAACCTATCAACAGATTTGTATAGAAACCGCCATAGGGTTGGGCACTGGCAAAGGGAAACGGACACTCACACTGAGACAGTCAGCAGACTCGCGGTGTCTGCACAGGATCCGGATCTCGGCACCGCGGAGATGGATAAAACCGCTGCTGTCTCCTGCAGGCTCCGTCTCAGCTTACCAGCATACACGCGCAGGATGACCTGTCGTGACCTCTACGCGTTTCGTACCAAGTACTTCGTCAGGAGGACGATATTTAAACACGTACAGTAATAACAGCCCTATTGGTTTCCCTTAAAGCTGCAGTTCAGCCTCCCGTTTTTTTTTTTTTAGTTTTTTTTTTAACTTCAATAGTTTTATCTGGGCAATCTCTACTTACCTAAAAAAAACTGCATAGCTGCCGGTTAATTCGTTCTCCTTCTATTGATCGGCAAAGTTTGGCGACATCTTTAAATATGGGGAATGTAAATCGTTGCATACTTGTTAAAATAGAATACAAGAAAATTGGTCTTTCAAAGTTGTTTTTTTTAAACAGAAAATGCTAAAAGTATTTTTTCTTACTACAGAACTGATTTATTAAAAAACACACACATGCAGGATATTGCCTGAACTGCAGCTTCAATTGACGGGTGTGCGTAATACAACCAATCCAGACACACTCTGGTGATTGGACAGGTGATAACACAAAATTTTATACAAAAATTTTAAAATCCGTTTAATAAAAGCTAAAATACATATTATATATTACACACTATAAGAAAGGACAAGAATATCATGGGAGGCTGCAATGAGAGAACAGACACATGAATTAGTCAAATGTGACAGAAAAGATTACTACATATATGAAACAGATACAAATGTATCAGCATATGGCAAAACAGAGTGGAAGGATTACATATGGAGAGCATGACAGGATGCACTAATACAAGAGCAGCAGCAAAAAGCCTAAAAAAGCAAATGGACTTAAAGATAGAGGCATTCAGAGATGAAAACAAATGACTGCGCAACCAGACAGAGAATCAAATGAACTATTAAATAGTATAAGGCTGCGTTTATAGTGCCGTCGCCGGCGACAGCGGTGCGACGGTGATGTCACGCTGTGATCGCTGGAAAAATCAAATTGACTTGACTTCCAGCGATCGTGATCAAACATTTGTTTTGCCACGATGTCGCGTCGCCGGCACTATAAGCGCAGCGTAGGAATCAATAAAATACAACAGACCACTTAAAAGAGAGAGACAAAAAACTGTTAGTTTAGTGTTAGTTCAATAGGGTGGAGATGTGCGTTTGCACATGCGCAGTAATTATGAGGATTGACCTCTCTGTGCTACCTTAAGGAGGTCGGCTGGCAATAGCTTGGCGCCAAATTAGATTGATTAGTTCACTATATGTAGACCCAGTGTGATGCACGCTGATGTAGGAGCTAGATAAAGGACAGGGAGGTTCGAAACGTCGCTCCTTTCTTTCTTCGATGTACCCCTGATGCTTGTGTGATGCATTAAACCTTATTTTACAATTTACCTGACCAGTGCGTGCTGTGGATTTTGGGGATTTTTGCTCCTTATTTTGTTGCTGGGTGGTGCCATAGTATATAATATTTATGTTAATGTATATTAACTAAAATAAATAAGAATCAGGGCTATTTTTGTGGGATAACCCATGGGAACTAAGTTGCGGCACCTTTTTTTATTTTAACATTTTGGTACCTTTTTCTTTTTTTAGACCAACAAGAAACACCATAGTGTTTATAAACCATATAAATGCTAAATTATTAACAAATATATGCTAAATTATTAATGAAAAAATGAGATCATTTTATTTCTCGCTGCCTTGTGTTTCCAGCACCCTATTTCCTTGAGAAACACCACTGAACTGAGGAATAAGTCTTCTTGGTACAGTACCTCTATGACATTGCATTACTATTTCCCAATGTGGAATATTATTGCTATACTTCTTTAGTGCCTCCTTCGCATGTGTGACTGAATAGTGTATTAAGCCGATTACAGATGTCTTAACAACGGTACAGTATTGCAGCCTTTCAGTCTATTGGGTAATTACCACCTACACTCAGCAGCAGACATGTTACCTGCTCCTATGATTGATCCTTTCGATTAATTGCTGTTATTTGTTATAACTCACTTCTGCTATATTATTTCCCCACTGGAGCTGGTTGCTCTGCCTGCTTTGTACATGTGCTGCATCACTTTGTTACATTATTCACGACTCTCATGACTTTCAGCTTATCTTCTTTATGTGTTAGAACTCTTGTTTTTCTGTTGGCTTTTGCCTTTGGGTTTGTTCATTGATCGCTGCTATGTCTTTGTGTGTCAACTACTTTACAGCATTTCTAATGGTTTTTAATTATATAGTGCTTTCTGTGCGGGAAATTCCTGGAGAGATGATGCCTATACCTATTAGTTTTGTGAAAAAACACTATTGCATTATATTAGTAATTTGGGTATTTCTCCATCTCTCTTTTTTGATGTATGGCACTCCTTTTTTGGCTAAATACACAATTAAAAAAAAAAAAATTAGCACTGACTTAAGTAAGATATAAATGTGCAGGTGCAATGAGCTTATTATTTCATTTCTAGTCACTTGGGCCAATAGGAAGAAAGCCCAGCCGGTGTGGCTACTGGCACCCCCTACACAGATCTGTATCTCTCAAGGTTGCCACCACTCCGGGTTTGACCCAGAGACTATGGGTTTTGGGCACTTACCTCCCGGCTACGGGTTCATCTTCTTAATCTCCGGGTGGCGGGGGGTGCGGCATGGTGTGGCGGCATCTCCGCCATCCTCCTGCATCTCCCCCTGCAACTCCAGTGAACATGGCTGCGTTGCCATGACAACGGGATGCTACGTGATGTCACAGCGTCACGTGATGCGACATGTCATGTCACGCTGCAACACAGCATAACGTTGCCATTGCAGCTTGATGCTGCGTAACGTCATGATGTCACGTAGCGTCCCGTTGTCATGGCAACGCAGCCACATTCACTGGAGTTACAGGGGGAGATACAGTAGGATGACGGGAGACGTCACCGCACCACGCCGTAGCAGGTGAGAGATTTTCTTTTACATTTTTCTCCAGGTTGGCCTTCAGTAGAAGGTGGCAACCATGGTATCTCTGGAATTAGGGGGTCTCAGGAGCTGACATTAATGAGGTTCAGTTCTGGAGACCCCCTGCTTCAAATCTGTATAGAAAAATAAAGGAAACCCCTCCCGCCCACCCCCAACAAGAGTTCATCCCCTCCTGCCCCCCTCCCCACACGCACACGCAAATCTTGATAATAGCGCTTTTGCCAATTCAAAAGCATTACAATATATTTACTGTATATAACAGGGTTCCCCCTGGGCCCCCTTATCTCCGGTTGTGTGCGTGCACCCAGGCGAGGTGCGGGGGGCACTGTGGGGGGTGGATGGGGGGAGGGAGTGGAGCGGCGAGTGGATCGCCGGAGGCTCCGGCGGCTCCCCTTGCAGGGCGCCGCCATCTTGGTCGCGATTGCGCATGCGCAAGATGCCACGCATGCGCAGTATAGGCGCACGAAGTGGCCATTAGTCAGAGAGGCTCCGCGGGGACTACAGCCCTCAACATGCATAGGGGCAGCTAGCCAGGTGCCAGGACACAGCCAATAGGGCTACAGCATTCACGGAGGACTGCAGTTGATACCATTCGCACGCAGAAGCCACGCCAGTCGGAGCTGGGAGGCAGATAGGTTGCGTATGTGCAGGTGTCTGTGGCACCTGCACTAGGCCCGAAACCCCCCTAGGCCCCAGCTAGGCCCCGACTCCCCTGTGTAGCTTGTGTTGCTGCAGGGACAGGTCCATAGATAGGGACACTGCCCTGTAGAACCAGAGCAATAGGGACAAAGCCAGGACGCGACTGCCTTCTGGATCAGGTTGATCTGGGACCAGATCATCCATCTGTGCTACAGAGACTATTAAAGGTGGTACCATCCACGAGTGACCCACCCACCGTAGAGGCGGAGATGTCACGGTTCATCAACGGATCCGTGGATTCCATCTGCATCATCTGCGCGCCCTGGTGTGGACACACCCGGCAGGTACCTCATCTTACCAAGTGCACCAACAATACACGGGCTAGTAGGGCAGCGCTGTCACACACACGTGGGAGGGTGAGTGACTATGCACACCAGGGTGTTGTGTCCTCAGAGGCACCCTAGTAGTTGGGGAGGTACACCCAGTGAGGGTGAGGACACGGTGCAGGGGAGCACGGTGAAAGGTTATGGCCCTGCGAGGCTTGTATGTTTTGGATTGTTAGAATTATTAGTCTGTGCAGTAAAACTGTTACACCTATACAAGTGTGATTTATTACATGGGGTTCCGCTAACGGGGTAATTCCACACAGTAGAATCCCGTACAGGGGGAGGCGCTACCGATCACCAACTCAGGTACACCGCAGGTTCCCAGCAGCGGAGGACCACTTACAGTGAAATGATACACACACCAGTATATAACAATTGGTTTACTAGGACCTAGCTGGGACCTAAGGGACAATCCTAGTCCTTGTTCAGGGGAGCACTGCTCCCTGGATACTACCTCAGCGGTTCTCCCCTTCTTCCAACTACCAGTAACTGCCAGCAACTGCCTGTAACTGCCAAACTGTGTCAACATTCTTCCTGCATGTCCCTCAGGCCCCTGGGACATGTAGTCCCTTGTGGAGCCTCTCCTAAGATAGCTGCCGCAACTCTGGGGACGGCGCATGCGCAAAGACTCCACTGCACTAACGCGAACCTAAAATCGCTGCGGCAACTTCTCGCCTCTCTGCGTATGCACATGGCTTCATTTGCGCATGCGCGAACTACAAGATGTCGGCCCCTGTTTGCCGGGTACGCCGAGGAGCTCCACCGTTCCCATACACTGCAGCCGTCCCCATCTCAGGCACCGGAGGTAAGAGGGGACACGGCTACACACTTATTGGAATTGATTGTGATATTGGTCACACTATTATATTTTTCTTATTTTTTCATATCCATGTTGTGAACTCCCTGCGCTCCCCTCACTTGGAAGACATTGTAATGAAATAGAAAGGTTTGACATCTTTCCCATCATTAATAATTTTTTGTACTACACACATTACCTTGTTCTGATCAATCGGCTGTCAGTCTCTCTAGATATCTTTTATGGATGACTCTTTTTACCATTGATAGGCAATGTATTGTCCTATATTTTTGTGTATTAATGGTCAGCCATCTACTTCAGTCCCTAATTTTTAGCTTTTAAAGATAAAAAATAATATGGACAATATTTGACATTGAGCATAATTTGATTATTCATATATTTGTTGTAAATGTGTTCTTTATTCCCATGCTTTAATTTCTTCTAATATATATATAGTTTTGTTTTGCCTATACTTTTGGTTAAAGGAGCAATCCAAACCCACACATTTTTTTTTACATTTTTTTTTTATATATACAGTAGCATTGAAGCAGGGGGTCTCCGGAGCTGAACACCATTTATTTATTCTCCAGGGCCCCCTAACTCTGTAGATATTAACTTCCGAAGTAGGTTCCGGTAGCCGCTCAGGCTTAGCAAGCTGGGCTTTAAAGTTTAAAGCTCCTGCGTCACATGGGCCAATAGGAATGCACATGATGATGTCATGCCTTCCTATTGGCCCGCAGGGCGCGAGATCTTTAAACGGGGGCCATTAAGTGATCCCGGCAGCCGAGGAGAGCTTCTACCAGCACCTACTTCAGAGGTATGTATCACAGAAGGCAGGGGGTCCCGGAGCTGAAATGAATGGGGTTCATCTCTGGAGACTCCCTGCTTCAATCTTGTATAATTTTTTTTTTAAACTCGCTAAATAAATTCGCCAGCTTGGATTGCCGATTTAAGATATTGTTTCTTACTATTTGCAGTCATTTGCTTCTAAAGTGATAATACTAACACTGAAGTATTTAACTATGTATTTTGTCACATAGGATGTAGCATTTGGTATTTTTATTTGTGCCTGGTAGTATAGTAAGCATTTGTAGACACTAAGACCAATCAGTAAACCTGTGTTGTCATCGACCCCACATGAGCTGAGACATCCAGTGCAGTAAACCGTTTCCTGTGCTTAAACAGCATCGCTGGTAATTCCAGTATATTCTATAGTCACTGTTTTTACAGTGATGTATGTTTAATTTCTAAGAATTTTATATTTTGCGTGTTTTTTTAGTTTATCCATTGGACTTACAACGGAGAATGCAGAATAACACTGGACAACTACAAATATACAGTAACATTATTAGGAGTGGGGCTGGATTCAACTACGAGTGGATGAATGCTGAATTATTTATTGTATTTTTGATAGAAATAAATTTTTCTTTGCCCTGGGTTCCTTTTTCTTTCTATTTTGAGAATACCTTGTTTTTAATTAAAATATGACAATATGGGTACCTTGCATTTATCTCCTCCTACAGTTATGTTTTTCATGTGGCATAGTCTTATCTGTTCAATGAAAATATTATACAGGAAATAACTAAATATTCACTGATATAGCAATTCATCTCCAGCAATAGTCACAGACCATAGATTAGTTTAATGAATAACCCCATTGTCTTGTTATTAAATACATTTCATACAAGTAGCGCTTCACATACATTTTAGACCTACATTTGCTGCAAGGTATTTTGTTGGGTGCAATCTATAAACTGATACAGCAGTAAAACACTTTACATATGATAATTTAAGAGCGTATACACATTAAATTGTCTGTTAGACGAAATGTTTCCCACAGACTTCATTGTAATGTTATTTGTAATCAGTTTAGCACATATAAAAAGGAATGCTCCATAATTCCTAAAAGAACAGCGCGGAGAATAAGAGGGGCAGTTTCATAATTAGTTATTGATATTTTATTGCCCTGTCTGTTCATTTACCAACCTTTTCCTACATCATCTGCCTTAGATTGCTATCTTTTTTTTTGTTTGTGTTTTATTTGTTTTTTGTTACATATGTGTTTAGCTCCTGGAATCTTTGTAAAGCTACATCCAGGGTTAGCGCGCGCTCATGACCGTGCGAATGTGACGTCACGCGCGCCTCTAGCTGCAGCGATTTGTGGCCTGGGTTGCCGTGTCAGGGGGCATAGCCGTGACATCACGGAAGTGGTTCGCCCTGATTGGGCGAACCACTCACGTGACCCGGCCGTTGCGCCGCAGAATCAGATTTATTTGATTCTTTGCGCTCTGCACGCGCACGTTGCCTTAAAGCATTTTGATCGCGCACGCGGATGCTCTGCGGTCGCGGTAACCAGGGAAATCAGTATTGTGACCCGAGTAAGAGAGAACTCTTGAAACTTGTCTTATAATTTCAATTGTTAGTCCGAATAAAAAAGGTATCACCTTATACCAATAATGGCCTTAGGTAAGGGAAAACCAGGCAACTGCCCAGGGCCCCACACTGTAGGGGTCCCCCAAATTTTACAAATGAAGTTAATATGGGTTTTAACTACCACCTAACACATTTATAACTATTTAGCTTTTAGATTGAAGTGTTGATATAATGTTCCATGTATGATGTAAGTTGTTATATTCTTCACTCCAGCTGTAATACATATTAATTACATTGAATGTATTATACTTTCATTGTTGCTTCATCGACAGGGTAAAGTGACATTTAAATCAGAAATACCCGACTTGCTAAATTGCTTATAGGCCCTTAAATTCACACCTCTAAGGAGCCCATAATGACTCTCTTGTCTGGGGACCCAAGAACCTTAAGGCCACCCCTGCCTTAGGCTACGCTTATAGCGCCGGCGACGGAGACAGCGACGTGACGGTCAGGCTACGGTTGCTGGAAAAATCAAATAGAGATGACTTTCAGCGATTGCGACCGAACCGTTGCTCCGTCGCGTCGCGCTTACTATAAGCGCACGCGACGGCGGCAATGCATTTGTTTTGCCACGCAGTCATTGTCGCCGGCACTATAAGCACAGCCTTATACTGAAATACTCCTTCATGTTCTGAACATTATGTCCCAAGTCAGAGCTTGTTGTAATGATAAACATATTCTGTACACATGGTGGATGGAACTAGAGGTGCAAAGGGTGCTGCAGCCCCCACTGGCTCTATACATTGGATTTACATGTACAGTATGGTAACTATGCATGTTAGTTATATTGTACAATATGTACAGCACAGCCACCCAAATGCAGTTTCCTGCACTGCTGTCAGTACACATTGCAGCCAATGGCTTTCTGGTAGTGGAGGGGGCGGAGATTTCCTTCGGAGTAAAAAAAACCTTGCATTTAAAGGAAGTATACACTGGAATTGCTGAAAGCTCACTGTGTGAACTGTAGGATCCCGTGTATGCAGCAACAAACTTGTAAGTCATATAAAAATATGTAATGCTATATCGTTCATCTGTCGTATCATTGACATCTTAAAATATATTTAATATATCGAGAATTTTGTGCATAGACCTAATGTAGCAACAGGAAATACAGATTTATGGATCTCATGTATTCTTATTTACACCAATATTACGTGCAATTCATCGTTTTTAGTGGTACAGAATAGTGTTGATGGAATAATTTGATGTTTAATGAGGAAGCAGATGTTTCAGATTTTCTTGTAAAATGAACTTCAAATCCTTATTTTAAATGAATCTCTTCTTTTCTTGAAATGTCACTTTTTGAGGAACGTACTATGTTAAATGGGTATAAGAAGCGAAGCATTTATTATGTTACATAACACTCTAACACACATTGTTCTATGTTGCAATTAAAAAAAACACGCTAGAAAAGACCCTTACTACTAATTTGCATAGAATGTACATGCATTACCAAATCTGGGTTGAAGTAAAATGTATACTGTACTGTAGGTTTTCCTTGTACATTGCAAAAGTTTGGAAATGTACATATATGGGTCTCTGGTTAACCCATAACCCAGCCATGCTAGAATTTATCATGACTTTAAAAAAAAAAACATGACCTGGATCTGTAACTGCATTTCAAAACGTTTTTCTGTGCATACAGGAGAACCATAACAAGTGTAACATGGCTGGCCCAGATTGCCTCTCTGCCTCCTGTCACGTAAATCTTTTGTAGCTACAGACTGTGTCTGGCAATCCTGTGAGCTTTTGACCCCCTCATTCTGACTCCCTGAGTGACAAAGTGGTGGTGACATAGGAATCTGTGTGCAGCCTATTATCGTGCAGATCCGGTGCCCTCCCCTTCTGATCCTCAGGGAGGAAGTGCAAATTTGTAGTGAGTCTGCGTCCACCCCTCCTAGGGAGGGCAAATGTGTGCTATCTCCTCCCGGCTGGGATGGAGTTAGGCCAGTCAGTCCCACATGGGCTGGCCAAGGAAGATTGGATGCCTCCATTAGAAGAGAGCTAGCACCATCCAGGGCCTGGAATCCTCTATGACCCATGCTTCCGCTGTGAGTACATCTGTAGTGACTGCAACCATAAAGACCTTTTGTTTTATATACCCCTGCCTGAGTTCTCAGTCTTTTGGGCAAGGGGGTGGGGGGGGGGGGGAAAGAATTATTTTCCAGTGGGAGACTGTCTCTGGATATCCTGGAGCCACTGGAGCTGGAGGCGCTGTCACCAGTAAAAGAACCCCAAGATCACCAAAGCCCGTCCTGGTCCCCTCACCATCGCGAACCACTCAGCCCTCTTGGACCCTCACAGGTACGCACAAACATTACCCACCAAAATAGTTTGCTAAAAGTATATATATATATACAATACAATACAATATATATATATATATAATTCAAAAATGCTGGGTGCACTCAAATACAGCAGACTATATAAAAAATAAGAGAAAGTATATTTAACAGTAATTGAGGTGCACAGAGGGACAGGGAACGCCAAACCAGTCCAAACAATCCTTTCAAGAGATCCCCAGATGGATGTCCAACTTTAGCAGGGCTTCCCTGCCGAACATCATAAACTACAGGGAGAAACCGGTGGACTCATGCCGGGTGTAATTGTTGGCATGCACCAGGTGTTCTACGTGTTGCTCCAACCCAACCTTTTCCATAGCTCGTAGAGTGCCCAACAAATTGAATAGAGTCTGGTTGAATCGTTCCGGCAAAGAATCACCTTCAGGGTGGTATGGGGTTGTATGGGACTTTTCGATGTCCAGCAGCTTCAGCAGTTCTTTTATAAGTCTGCTCTCGAAATCACGCCCGATCCGAGTGCATTCGTTTGGGCAATCCATAGTGGATGAAGTATCTTTCCCACAGCACTTTAGCCACTGTTATCGCCTTTTGAACTTTAGTGGGGAAAGCTTGCACATACCGAGTATAGTGGTCGGCCACCACCAGCACATCCCTAATGCCTCTTGTATCGGGCTCTATGCACAGGAAGTCCATGCATGCTAAGTCCACGGGGCCCAAACTTTTCAGATGACACATTGGGGCTGCTCGCGTAGGCAAGGTTTTACTTTGGATGCACCGTAAGCACCTCCGACAATGATGCTCCACAGCCTCTATCATTTTTGGCCAGTAGAATCTGTCTCTTACGAGCCCAAACATTTTATCCACACCCAGGTGTCCATGGTCATCATGTAGCAACCTCAGCACCATATATTGCAGTCTTTGGGGAAGCACTAACTGCCTCCTATCTGGATGAGCATGATAGGGGACCACTCGTATAACAACCCATTGTCCAGGTGTTAGGTTACATCTGGCATCCTCCTCCTTGGTTTCCTCACTGGTTAGATCACCTTCTGCACTGCATCGTCCCGTGCAGTGAAGGCCGCAATCTAACCTGGAAAAAACACGCGCTTTGAACATGACTTCGTCACTACGTCATGAGGTCCCATAGTGCCAGTCCCCAGTCCTGGGGCACTCAAAGGATTAAATCAGCGACACACATTATGTTCCTTAAGGTTGTTATACAAAAATAAAGATCGCATTCTAATTAAAATAGTGTTAAAATCACAGGTTTGCAGGACAACTTTGCAATATCTTCCAATTACCTGACGTTTTGTACGTTTTACTATTAGTCCTATCCAGACCCTGAAGTAGGGCTTTTGCTGGAGTGGAGATCATGCCGGGAAATAACGCGATGTTACTGTATTTAAATCATGCCTAACTGTGGCCTTCTAGCACCAATCCAGACATTGCAAAAGCCTTATTTCAGGGTCTGCATGGGAGAAACCGTCAAATTTAGCGCTGACATAAATAACGTACCATTAAGTCCCCGCATTATTCTTCTTGAAAAGTAGATGTCATGATGAAGCCTCATTTGCATACCATTTGTACCCGATTATCACTAACGTCCTTATTGTTAATGCCTATGCTCTTTATGGGAGTAAACTTGGGTTAACATAGCATTGTGCTCCTTAGGGGATACAGTGCTAATATTTATGTCACGTTAACGAAGGTTCATGTCACGTTAAGTAGATTAACTGTGCTCAGTGTATCTAGGCCCTAGAGTCTTATTGCTTATGAATTTATTCCTAACTTATTTTTGTAGTTCCTGCTTTTTTTTTAAAATGTACCTGTCCTGGTCACTTACTTCTATGCTTGTGGTGAGGAGTTTGTGTTTGTTGCTCCAATTATGTCGGCAGAATCATTCATTCTCTAAATATGTTAAACCTTTCCATTCCTTTATTCTCAGTACGGTGATACATTTTAAAGGTAAGAACCAATACCCCTGCAAAATTGGACATTTTGCAAACATAAAACAGAATAGCAGACAATTACTTTTTTGTGCACAAACCTATATAGACCCAGATTTTTGAAGTGAAACTTCTTTGCTGGCACCTAGAGGGGTTTCATGGGAAAAAATGCATTGCCTTGTAACGAAAAAACGTAACAAAAGTGATGTCGCGCTGCTAAACGGCGCACGCCCAGGAGAGGAGCTTGGGCAGTACTGCTCTTGTCCTCCAAGTACCTTGGCACTCCCCCCTCTTCCAGCATGGCCGTGGGCCTCAGCGCATGCGTACCGCGGGCCTCTGCGCATGGCCACGGGCCTCTGTGCATGCACAGCACACAGTCAGAGTCAGAGTGACACACACAGTCAGTCACACACACACGCAGAGTCACACACACATATATGCAGAGTCACACACACACACACACATACATACACGTAGAGTCAAACACACGCAGTCACACACACACAATCACGCACGCGGAATTCACAGTTAGTATAAATATATTAGTGCCGTGCACGTGCATTCTAAGTCACACTTCTTTGTGTTTTGTCACTGAAATTGTGTTTTGATTTTTAATTAAAAACATCCCCATCACAAATACAATTTGTGTGACAAAAGACAAAGAAGTTTCACTTAAAATGCGCGTGCTCGGCACACACACCCTTTTTTTAAATGCTGCTAAACTGTAATGCAATTGTATAGGCTGTAAGGTGTCTCATGGCTTATACAGTGCAGTATTTTAACTCTGCTCTAAAACTGTACATCCCTTTTATCTCATGTGTACTTTAGTACAGCTTTGGAAAAAAGAGCACCTTTGTTTCACTTCATTATAAAGAGGAAGGTATACAATTGTTATGTGTTATAGCATTTAATGGGAAAAAAGAAAGAGGGCAAATTGCAGATGGGTTTAGTTGTAGTGGAGAAGTTTAACCACTTGGCTGCCAGAGGGGAAGAAACGCATTGCACAGTGTGGCGGTGAAGGTATTGATGGATGTAAACAAGGGATAAAGGGAGAAAGAGTCATGGTTGTATTAGGCATCGAAGAGAGCAGTGGCTGGTGTCATTTTACTAGCACCTGCTAAAGCAGTGTGGTGGAGGGAGGAAGATGCTCCCTGAAGAGATGACTACTCCTAATGCAAGTAGCAAGAAGTGATTTAGAGGTCTCTGCTGCTCTCTGCTGACCATTAGTTCCATGTACATATTTTGATACTAGGAAAAGAGTGCTCATGGTGTTGAGCAGAGTTTGCCAATTGAGTAGCACTTTAATGTAAGCTGAGAATTCTTACAATCTTGTGGTGTCAGACATTGATATAGACGAACAGACCTCGTTCAACCCAAAATAGAAAGATGTTGTCGGTGGGTGCAACCTAGGAGATGTTTTGCAAGCATGTGGTGTGTGCGTAGAACCGCACACAAAGAGAAAGCCGATATAAGATGCACAACTACTCATAATGAATGTAGTTGATGAAATGGGTGTTTATAATAAAAAAATACTTTCAATATATCGTTTGTACAACGTGTACCATAACATGATTAACACTGACACTAATTATAGAGTTTAAATACTGTGTTCATCTTTACTCCAAATGAGTGAATACAAGTGTTTTTCTAAGAACGTAAAAAGGATACGTTAAAACTAATCTTACCTTTTGACGATCTTAGAAAAGCACAGGAACCGGCACACATACTGTATCGTATTTGTGCTGTTTTTAGAACAGTGTGTAATTTTTAGCTAGTACGAACAGGACCACCAACAGCTTTCCTGGAGCACAGGACTGGAGTTTCCACTTGTGTCCCCCCTCACAATGTCTGCGGCCTTTGTGAGGCCCCCCTTTTCATACTCGCCCCTCCCTCCATGTATTTTTTCCCCCTCTCTCCCTTACTCCTGCTTCTCTAGCTCACACTCTCCAACCCCCTCAACCTACCCTCCCCCACAATTCCATCCAACACAAAGACACAATGTCCCCCCCCACATACAATTCTCACAATCCCACAATTTCTCTAACACACATAATCCCCACAATACACACAGCCCCCCACCCACCCACCACTATACCACAAAATCTCTCCCAGCACAAAACCACAAAATCCCCCCAATACAATACGACAAAATTCCCAACACAATACCACACAATCTCCCCAGCACAATACCACACGACCCCCCCCACCCCCAGCAAAATACCTCACACACCAGCACACAACCCCCCAGCACTTTTAAATACCTTTTATAAAATTGTAATTCTTTTTTCACAATATTTTCTATGCTTGACATGTTGGTGCATTTGTTCCATGTGTTCTGGTGACAACTTGCTTCCTGGCCCTTTGATTAGTGCCCATTGATATATAGCACCTGATTTCTACTATTTGTGCTAGACGAGTACAGCCCTTTAGCTCTTTCCTGCTTCTGCTTCTTGGATGACATGTAACTACTATTACATGTAAAAGTATGCTTGGGAAACACGTAAATGTTAAAGATAACCACACAGAAAAATGCCTAACATTTATTTGCTTGAAATGCCAAATACTTGGTATTTCTGCATATTTTCTAACACAGTTGTATGGTCTGCACAAAGTATGCAAATTACATACAGAAGGTGTTGTTTATGCAGGACTATGTACTTTCCCATAGAAGGCATAGAAGGATCCAAGGCACTATGGATTTCTTAGAAAAATGTATTAGTGTAGCCCTGGTAAGAAATGGGGCTATAGTTCTATCCTCCTCCTGGAATAATCCCTGGTAAGGGCAGGTTGCCAGGAGTTATCATGGGTTTCCCCCACTTCAAGCACTGCCCTGAGTGGTGGAGGTAGGTCACCTGACCCTGTGTCAAAGCAAGAGACACAGGGGCGGTGCCTGCTGAGATCATAAAAGAGCAGTGCATTTCCTATTTAGTGTGTGTTCTGTCAGTCTGACAGTATTGATAGTGAGTTAGGAGGAGAGGAGTGATCAGCTCATGAGTAGAGCTGATCTAGCTACAGTTAGTGAGGTGGAACCAAATACCTCTCACCCTGCTTAGGGGGTGAGGGAAGAGCTAGCCCCACTCTGGATGCCTTTGGTCCAGAGTGGCAGCAGGGACATCACAAGGGAGAACAGTTAGTGGACTGTGCATCAACTGTACCTGTCGGCTGCTGCTGCTGCCCAAGAAAATAAAGAGACTGCTGCTTTTAAAGATAATCCTTGTGTGAGACTGGAATCTCTCATCCCTGTGGGAATCTCTGTGGTAAGGATTCCACCCCGCATTCCTGGGGCTTACTATACATGGAGGCACTGCACCATTGAACCAGAACGAAGGCATCCACCCCAGAAACCTGTTCCTGTTATCCCCCATGTCATCGCGGGAGACTCAGGCCCTCCTGTTGCCAGCAGGTATGCACCACACAGAGACACCTAGCCAGACCCAGGAACACCTTAGGGGACCCGATCTGCGATTAAGGGGGGGAAGATGGGCTAGATTTGGAGGTGCTGCTGAGAGTGCTGAGAGCAACAGGACAGGTTTTCAGTGAAGCAGAGCCAAAAGATGTATGTACACTTTAGGAGCAAGTGCTGCAGAAGGAAGGGCATTTATGCAGACTAGGGGTAGTCAAGAGAGACAGTCCTCTCGCACAGTACACCCTAGGTGCCCTAGGAGGGTGATGTAAATTTGGATAAAGAGGCTATAGCTGTTCTAGTCACTTTGAGGCAGATAGTGTAGGATTCCTGTGGGGGTAGCCTGTTAACTAGGTCAGGGACTTCAGCATAGGGTCTGCACTATGAGTGGCCAAAAGTAGGTTGACGTCCAGTACTTAGGAATGCCAAGTACACTAGCCAGTATCCAGAAAACACACCACAGAGTGCTTGTAATGAACCGTCAGCAAGTGCGGTGTACTAGGAGAGAGTTCTGCTTAGCCTGGGGTATGCCATGCGTTATATTCATTGGTTACAGCACCATTAAGTGTAGTAAGTGTCTAGGAACGAGTTACACCATAGACACTGAGAGTAGCGCTATCGTGGGATTAGAGGGCTCACTAAAGATGGCGGTGACATGACATGTGCTCTGCGGCCATGGAGGATGTTAAAATGGCAACAGCTGCGCCATTCACTGCAATGCATGTTGCTGCTGATCCAAAATGGTGACTCCTGCCAAGCCTAGATCGCGCACATGCTGCGTGCAAGCAGGCTATAAGAGAAATGTGGCGAGAGATGTGCAGGGGTTTGCGCCAAACCCAGATCCCCAGCCAAAAGAAGGGAGCGGCGTGAAAGCCGAAGCCACACCCACCTGTGCAGCGACTGGCTGACGGACGAAGCCACGTCACACAAAGAGAGTGAGTGCCCCACCTCTTGTTTCCACCAGAGGGAGGGGGCACACCAAGAACCAATCCCCACAGTCCTCCCCAGCGGAAGGAGGGACAGGAAGTGAGGCTGAGGAACTTCACTTCTGCTTGACTGGAGAAGGAGCTAAGTATGAGACCAGTAAGCTGAGCGAATCAACCCCTGGCAAAAGATGGCTGACCTAAGCGTGACCACTTATCAGCTTCCAGGAGGCTTCCTGGTTGTGGAGGTTGATGGCCGAGAATATCTGCGGTGCCTCTGCGTCTAATGCAGGTAACCTGGACCGGCCCAAGTACAACGGCACGGTGCCAACAGTGTGGCACGTTCTACCTGTGGCCTATCGAGCCATGCCCTACAATAAAGACCCCGCGAGTTGCCTCTCCAGCGACGCTGGTAGAGGAGGTGGAGGCTAAGGCTGCCCTGGTCCCATATGTCACCCCTGCGGTAGGGACCCAGGCACAGCCACCAAGAGATGTCCCGACGGAGGAGAGCGCGACCGCAGTGGAGGTACCGGAGCGGGCCCGTTTCGTACCCATACCCACTGGCGGTGCTGCAAGGACTCGAGGTGATTCCCCAGCGGAAGAGCCGTTGCAGTCCTCGTCGGATGAGAGAGGCAGCCTATTGTCGGTGGTGATGTGCCGGCCGGTGGACCACCCCAGCTGTAAAGAAGAAGTCCCACTTACCTCTGAGAGGGAGCAGACGAGTCCGGCGACCCCCCGACGGCGAGCGCTGGTGCGGCCTGAACCGCGTAGTAGTCCCACAGCCGTGGCGACTCCCATTGTGGCGGAGATGATATCCGAGATGGCTCCGGAGGAACCGCAGAGCATCGCAAGACAGCGGAGCGGTAAGAGGACACCATCACCCCCTAATTCCCGCCAGGTGAAGGAGGAACCTGTGGAGAGAGAAGGGCTTGAGGCCTACCTGCCCGTCCGCGACCCTGATGATCCACCACCGCCCCTTCCGGTCCTCGACGCACTTTCGGTGCGATACCAAGGAGCGGATGGAAATACCGCGACGACCAGCGATGACGTCACTTCCGGGTCAGACTGGCGCAGAGGCCCGAAAGATTTGATTGCTTCCATAAGGAGGTAAGTCCTAGTGGGAGTAAGTTGGATAAGACGCCCAAGTTTTCAACTGATTGGCGGGATTGGGTGACAAGTGATGAGGGTTCTGATGGGGAGATACCATTGTCAAGTGTTGTACATGTACCTAACCCCACTGTGTTTAATCCTGTTCCTAGAGGTAGGGCCCGAGGGTCCCAGTCTACTGCAAAAGCGGGTCCCGTAAGTCCCAAACCACCTAAGATGAACCCCACGATCTATAAGAATGTTATTGGAAGGTATGAGTGTGTCATCATCATACTGAGCACCGAGATAAATAGTGGGCACCGTTATTCACAGGGTATCATGAGGGGATGGACCGCACCAGATTTGTGTTAATAAAGAAAGATATTGTAGATCACTGGTGGGACGTAGGCACCTTTCTCCACAGGAGGTTGCCGACGAGTTAGATAACAGGTGGAGAGAAATTATGCTAAAGGTGATTACCCCCAAAGGCTCATCTATTCTGTACGATGATGTTGCGCCTGAGGAGCCAAAGTTCTGGGTACTGCCAGGAAAGGCTGGGAACCGGAATCTTACTAAATTAAGTAGGGCAGACAGAGCCATAGTGGCGAGATACCGGCAATCTCATGGATATGAGTTTCCATACGTGCCAGAGCCGATAATGCAGGAGATCGAGGACCAGAGAGATACCTGGCTCAGAGATGCAGTCCTTGAACACTTGAGGATTAAGTTTGGTACCACTACCTACATAAGGGAGGATAAAATATGTTCTGTGATAAAGGCTTGGAGTACAGGCAGGAATATATTTATGCATAACATCCTGTACAGACCGGAGAATGGGCCTGTACAACCCTTCTTTGTTAAAATTGTGGATCACAACGGGCGGGAAGTGAAGAAGCCTGATCCCCGTCATTACTATTGAGTTAGGGTTCTCCATGTTGGGAGTTTCCCATTGTGTTATGTCGCCATCATGGGTGTTACAGTCTAGTGTACACAATATTGATTAACTATGTTTTGTATGTTCACAGATTGTTCACCTGCAGGATGGTCCAGCAAATTAGGTCCAAGTGGGGACCATTGTATTCCACCTGAGGGAGAGTGTAGCCCTGGTAAGAAATGTGGCTATAGTTCTATCCTCCTCCTGGTATAATCCCTGGTAAGGGCAGGTTGCCAGGAGTTATCATGGGTTTCCCCCACTTCAAGCACTGCCCTAAGTGGTGGAGGTAGGTCACCTGACCCTGTGTCAAAGCAAGAGACACAGGGGCGGTGCCTGCTGAGATCATAAAAGAGCAGTGCATTTCCTATTTAGTGTGTGTGTTCTGTCAGTCTGACAGTATTGATAGTGAGTTAGGAGGAGATGAGTGATCAGCTCATGAGTAGAGCTGATCTAGCTACAGTTAGTGAGGTGGAACCAAATACCTCTCACCCTGCTTAGGGGGTGAGGGAAGAGCTAGCCCCACTCTGGATGCTTTTGGTCCAGAGTGGCGGCAGGGACATCACAAGGGAGAACAGTTAGTGGACTGTGCATCAACTGTACCTGTCGGCTGCTGCTGCTGCCCAAGAGAATAAAGAGACTGCTGCTTTTAAAGATAATCCTTGTGTGAGACTGGAATCTCTCATCCCTGTGGGGAATCCCACCCCGCATTCCTGGGGCTTACTATAGATGGTGGCGCTGCACCATTGAACCAGAACGAAGGCATCCACCCCAGAAACCTGTTCCAGTTATCCCCCACGTCATCGCGGGAGACTCAGGCCTTCCTGTTGCCAGCAGGTATGCATCACACAGAGACACCTAGCCAGACCTCAAAACATTTCAACCTTCTCTGAGGTATTTCTCAAGTGACTAACATTGAGGGAGTGTTAGGCTGAGTCCATGGTGACTCAGCCCGTGCGGAGGCGCGCTGAGGCTGAGGGAAAGCGGGGCCTTAGACCGTGCGCCGTCCGGGGGAGCGCCTAAGCGCTGACCATGCCCGAGTCCTTAGTCACTTGAGAAAGACCTCAGAGAAGGTTGAAACGTTGTGCTTATTTTTGCTAATACATTTTTCTAAGAAATCCGTAGTGCCTTGGATCCTTCTATGCCTTAGTCTAGGATTTTTCATGGAATTTCCCTGACCCAGGAGCACCGGTGTTTAACCGCAAGTATTTTGTTTTTCATTGTGTAGGAGTGCAGCACTGTTTATCATTTTGTCTTTCCCATATAAGAACATGTCAATGAAACTTTCTATGATTGCATTTGCCCTGATTCTGCTACCAATTGGAGTTGCAAAAGCCACTGCTCACTTAACTTCAACTCACCATTTCAGGTTACTCATCAATGTAGTAAATTAGGCATCTCCATAAGAAACTTGAATAAAGAAAGTCAGATGGTGGACTCCTTTCAGACATGCATTGATAAGCGATACGTGACCCCTTTGGTATTTAACATATATCTCAGGTACACTGAAACTTAATGCCGGAGATCATTTCAATTTGTAATTTATATTACAATATTCATTTTTAGGTTTGAACCTCTAAAATCAGCAATGTGTATTACTCTATTATTTATAATGAGGGCGATTGAATGTTAGGCCCATAAAGAACACATTAAATTATGCAACCAAGTTAAACATTGTAATGTTGCACAACGGAGTGCCTTTATTGTATTGCAACTCTAATATATGTTTCTAACTGGGACTTTACCTTTGATGCACATATAGTATAGTAGTGATATTAACATGTTTGTTCTTCATAGGTATATTGCGCCTTCTGTTTTTTTAATGATTCAAGAAATGAGCTTAGAAGAAGCAGTGTTGATTGACCTGTTTGAGCCAGGACTTCATATAGACAACAACAGCAATCAAGAATCTTTTCATCGTGCCTTGAGCATAATTGAAAAACGCTTCGGCACCAACGCGCCATTTACTTACATAATGTGCTTCCAAGATTCAACTTGTATGAACGATGCACAAGATATATCCCCTAAGACATTCCATCATTTGGGAGTTCTGAAAAATGGATTTAAAATCGTCAGTGACTCAAACGTGGCTGCGATTCTGTATTCTATCAAACAAGATATTGATGCCTTGAACTTAAGTGCGATTCTTGTCACATTGCCCCAGCACAGAAAAGCCCCAATGGACATATTTCTGGACCATCTGTTTACTGATGTCTACAAGTTCAATTTTGAGTTTTATGAGATGCACTGTGAAAAAGACAGCGTAACGCATCCCTTTCACAATAAACAAGGGGCCAATTATATTGCTGACGAAGATTTTAGAGAGCTCTCAAGAAGGAACATTCAGATGCATTTGGAAAGTCTGCCAACTCTGAGAGGAAAGCTTGTTATCCTCAAATCGTTCTTGATTCCAGGTAAAGTGGAAAACGTCATTGATATAAAATGGTAATTTTGGTAATAATTGTGGCCTGTGCCATGGGCAGTAGTGATATTGCAATCGATCACAAATAGATATATAAATATTGGCATGAGTCCTTTGGGTCAGAAATGTACAACCAGTAGAAATTCCCAGCATTAGTGAAGCAAACAAAGGCCTCTTTGCTATACTTCCAAGGTCAGTGAGCCTTATAATTGTTTATCACACCAAATTATCCCACAGTCACAGGACCTAATTGTAATACACCCCAGAATTTTTCATTCAGATCTGCTAGAAAACTGGATGCCATTCAATAAAAGGATTCGGTTCGAAGGGATGCAAAAAACCCCCCAAAAAACCTATAGTTCATATATACAATATTTTGACGTTATTTGTGACCTTTAAAACAGTGGTGGATTCACAAGCCAGGAGAAGCAGTACATGTCCTGGAACCTAGATTCCATATTCCTCTGTCTTCCCCTTCAGTTTATGGGATTCATTTCTCCCTTGTTCAGTTGCCTGTCATTTTCCCCTGTCCCAGCAGCTTGCTGTATCAGAAATGCAACATTATTGCTACATGTTGTGGTTTCCTTAGACATTTCAGTTAGTTGCTATAGCAACCCCAGCCTTTCTCCCAAATGGGCTAGTCTGCTTTCTCCCCCTCTGCTCTGCCCACAGATGGTCTGTCCCCAGGCTATATTGCTACCCAGCATACATTGGGACTTCCTTTCCACCATCATCACTGGCTGAGTGAGTACCCTCTGTAACTGCTCTAATGGCAGGATTACCCTTTTCACCTGTCCTTAACTACAAAGCACCCACAGAGAGACATTATCTAAACACCAACATCTCTTCACACGTGCCTGTCTTTTATGCTGCTTTCCCCAAATAAAGTGAAGAAAAGATACATGACTTGTTGTGCTTTGAAAAGAGGGCCGAGTTGAACCTATCTGGGCTAATTATCCTACACATGACCCTGGCCTCCAGAATAGTACATTTTATTATTATTATTTTTCCTTGCGTAAGGTGCACTTCCCTTCATTCTTTTAAAAAAAAAAAACAGCTATCCTTCCTTTTATAAAGGCACCCCTCTTCATTTCTGCAGGACCTCCTAGTAATTTTCTAGAGCAGAAAATCCCTCTGAAAATAATTTCTGCCTGGGATAGAACAACATGGCAGATAGTATCAGACAAAGCTTTAACCAAGAAAAATAGCATGACATTCTCTGTACGTCATAAGGGCCCCTGGAGTGCCAGCCTTCATTAGGTACAGGCCAGGTAACAAGGGCAGCCTAAGGGCAAGTTACAACCTGATTGCTTTACGTGGAAGAGAGAGCAAAGAAACAGTGAGGTTGAGACAAGCAGAGGATTCTAGGTACAAAAATAACAACCAGTGTTTCTGATACAGTAGTGAGCATAAAACGAAATTGATCATAATTCTATAGATTTAAGGATTTTATTTTGGGGGGAAATGTGCTATAGTATATGTAATTGTCCTATGATGTGCTTAGATCAATGCTAATTTTATATGGAGTTGCACTTTAATTAAAAAGAGTCTCTTTTCCTTTATGCTTGTAGAGCATTGTAACAGGAGACCAGGACTTTTAACACATATTTTTCTGGGATCATTCACTAGGCAAAACAAGATGATGGAATAAAATGAGGTTTATTTGGGCAAACCCACATACACACAATGAAATACAAAATACACTTACTGGGGATCTGGGGTTAAAAACTAGCCTCAACTGGGTGCATGGCACCTGCTTCAGCAAATGCCTACCTTCTCCGCTCCAGTCACTGGAATAAACCTGGAACAAGTAACATTATTCCTCAGAACTTGTCCTCGGCTTGGCTAGGGAGAGAGGGGGGGGAAACAGAGGGGGGGGGGAAAGGGGTAGAGAGGGGGAGGTGGAGAATATGAATAATATAATAATGATTGGGCAGTTCCTTTGATAGACTTTGGTGTCCTATGTCTAACATGGAACAGGGACAAGTGGCCAATCAGAGCATGGGAACATTTCCCACCAGCCAATCAGAGCGGGGGCTCATCTGGCTGCTGATGTCAGAGGAGGGGGCGTGCCAAGCCGGCTTAAAAAAACGGGTGGGCGGGAAATATGACTTAGCCAATGGGAAACGCGCCCACAAACAGCGACTTCTACCAGCTAATAGACATTTATGCAAACTGTATAAAACATTATAAAACATACTTTAATAAAGTATAGACCTTGGGGAACCTTATACATGTGAAGGAAATGGGTCTGGGATACCTGGGCTCAAAAACTAGGATTCTGGGGGACACTGGAGAGCCCCGGTGTAATACACCTCGCGAACCAGCAAATCATGCCTGCATGTTGGGGAGAATTACTGGACTTCCGGTAACTTTGTCCCCCACACTCCTGCAAACAAAAGGAATACATTTTGACCCAAATATCCCACCTAAAACTTACACTCCCGAAGTTTCATGTTTCAGAGACAAAGGGAACAGGTAAAGCCCACAAACAGGTCAGGTTTTTACTATACTTAACATGGGACTTCCCTAACCCTCCCTGTCCTTATATATAGACGGGTACCCGCAAATCATACACTATTTGCGTGTAACATAACAGTACTACCGGCTACACCAGTCAGCAACAATTAATACACTTTTTAACCCTAGTTGCTCTCCAATATCCACTCTTAATCTCCTGCTCCCAAAGACCCTGTCCTGCAGCTATTTCCTAACAGGGATCCTAACTATATCTGGCATGCCTAGCTTACATGCCTACAGGGGACCGTAAAATGGGAACAGAAATATAGGGAAATACATCAAGGCGCATAACTAATCCCAAGAGCTGACACTTCAGCCCTTGACATACGGTTTCTAGGGGCAGCCAGCCGGGAGTGACCTTTATTAATGAAGGCCGGCTACCCCCTACCGTCACAAGCGTTAATGTATAAACCTTTCAAAAATAAGGTCCAAAGACCTTTTGAATTAACTGGTTTACAAGTTCGGAAAGTTTGGCACAGCACAGCCACTTTAAGGCACCTCAACCATTAGCCAGCTTGCATGCTGTTAACATGAGTTTCCTACAGAAACACAGTGATGTGAGAGCAGACTTTCTCATCGACATTTGTGCAAATGACAGATCTGAAGTTTCATAACAGCCACTCAGTTGGAGTCAGGATAATTTAAACACAATTTTATTTTTTTAAATAATAAACACAAAAATATTTAATTACAAAGAAGAATATTACTCATGTAACACCTTAGTTCTTCCCAATTATGTAACAAATGGACACAGCTACAACTACATTTGAAAAATATTATACCACTTCTAGGCTTATGCTGGTTGCGAGACACAGGGCCGTCTTAACATATGGGCACGATGGGCAGTTGCCCGGGGGCCCCACAGCATAGGTGGGCCCCACGCGCCCGGCCCATGCGTGCCCACCAATGCATAAAGCTTTCCCCCACGCCCAGCAACCCGGCTCGCCCTTAGGGCCGTTCTATACAGCATGCGGCCGTGCGTTCATATGCGAACGCGCGTGCACGTGCCTCATGCTTTCCGTGTATATAGAGCCGGGAGCTGCAGGTAAGTGTATATGCGTGTATATGCATGTATGTGTGTGTATATATGTTGTGTGAGTGTAAGTGTAAGGGGAATGTAAGTAAGATTTTTTTTAAATTAAAAAAAAAGTTTAATAATTTTTTTTTTGTGTGTGCATTTATTTACCCCCACCCCCACCCCCACACACATCCATACAAACACGCATACACGCATACACACATACACACATACACACCAATACATACATTTGAGCGCAGGCAGCGGCGCAAAAAGATGAATTTCTTCTTCGCCGCTGTCTGTCGGCTCCCCTTTCCCTGCCGTGCACGCAAGCGGCACATCTATAGAAAGGGTGACTAACGTCAGCCAACTAAAAATCCGCGCGCGTGCACGGCGTAGTACACGCCCGGCACTATAGAACGTGCCTTACTTCGGGTTGCCAGGTGTCCGGTATATGAGAGTGTAACAGGGGACTTATCCCTGTTCAATAATGTGCCTTTAATCCAGCAGTGTGGTGGTTAACCTCTGGTAGTTAATTACTAAACACCACCTGCCTGATTGAGATTGTTTACAAAAACCTGTCTGTTCAGACAGGAAGTGACTCTGTAGCTCTGACTGAGAGCTGACCCTTGGAGCTGACCGGTCTTGAGCTCTGCACAGCAGACCTGATTTCAAGACACAGGGAAAACTACTGCACCTGAAGCTGAACCAGGAAGTGAGATTTTCCCTCCAAGAAACAGATAAGACTTTTATTCTTAAGAGACTGCTTATATCTGCTTATTTCATGTTATATGTTTTGGGGCTGCGAGAACTGTTTGACTAAGGGAGATGTGAATTATTGCATAGGATTTCACTAGAAATACTCCCAAGTGAATAGAAGCTTTGTTCCCCCCCCTGTGTTTAGATGAATTTCCTGATGAAAAGGAAAAGGCACAATAAAGCCTTATTATAATTTCACATTATAAACGACTCCAAGTGTGTACCTCTGTGAACGTCCATCTACATATGGTGTCCGAAGTGGGACAAGAGGTGTCTTTGTAGTTAAAAAGGACCGGAGAGTTTTATGTGAATTTTTTTTTTATGCTTTTTGCGTACAAAGAAGTCTGAGAAACTTAGAAAAAAATAAACCTCATGCAGCAGAGATCAGAATTAAAGGGACACACCACTGCACTGAAACTTACACTGCATTGAAACTTACAAAAACACAGATGGACTCTTTACCCCAATCCCAAGAGGAGAGAGACTGCTGAAGCAGCTAAAACTTTATTTGCCTATCACAAAGCGTAATATGGTCATTGAAATAGGGGTTTTGCCTTCCAGCCATAGTCAGGGTTCAAGAAGTGAGTCAGCCCTTGAAAAGGGATAGGTGTTTGTTGTTTTCAAAAGTTTCGCTGAAGCAGTGAATACAGATGGTGGCCCACGAGTGGTACTGATTTTGCAAATAAAGGTTGCCACACCGCATAGGGCTACCAGCTGTGAATGGAGTATATGCAGAAAAGTGTGAAAATTGATACAAGACTGTGCTGTGAAGCAAGGGAATTTTTAGCAAACAAATGCTGAGTGTAAAATTGCCCTATAAAGGAAAAGTTTTTTCAAAGCCAATTGCTGAGTGTTGAGTCCACTGCAAAGAATGTTTTTTTTTTCTGCAAGTAACAAAGTATGCCTATTATCTTGGGAGCAAAACAGACACCCAAAGTGTGAAGTGTGAATGCCATAATACCCAAAGATGAGACTGAAAATTACTGAACTCAGGCAGAAAACCAAATTCTGTTGCTGAAGCGGAGGGATTTCACCTTGCAAATAAATTGTGTATAGCAAATAGACTTTTTTACCTAGCAACTGCACAATCTTGTATACCTGATAAAAGAAAATGCATGCACAGTACTGCTGATATTGGGGAAAAAAAAAACATTTACCCAAGAAAGAAAAGTCTACAGAGATGTCTGTGAGAGCTATGACCTCTACAAGCAAAATATGTCCATCTGTAGGACTACCACAATTGGGGGTTCTAGCAAATACAGTGGCAACAGCTGCAATAGCGCCTCCTGAGTTCAGGAAGAAAATTACACCTGATAGCCTAAAAATGGAGGACAAGATGCAGCATTCCTGTAATGAACCCTACCCCACTGAAGAGTGGCCCTTCCAGTCCAATAAAGAGGAAGACATCTCTTACGGGGAACCCGAACCGAGTCACACCCACAAAACACCCCAAGAATGGTGGGGGTGCCTGAACTCGGCACAAACAGAAAAGACCGCTCCCTTTGATGACGAATATGATCAGCAGGAGACAGAGCGGAAGCAGTGGATCACCGAATATTTCTGTCAGCTAAAGCAGCTGCAAGAAAAGCCTGGCGTATATAATGAAGCTGCTAAAATTTCAAATGAAGATGGAGACCCCAGTATCCCTGAAGGGACGGTGTCATCCAAATCAAAAGGAAGAAAAAGAAAAGCGGTTCTTCACTTACCGTGGAAGTAACAGACACGTCCGCAGATCCTGTGGAGAAAAAGGGGGACTGAGTTGCCCTGCAGCCTTGAGAAAATGGAGAATTCGTCCCACGGTTAACCGAATATCCAGAGGGCCCAAGGCAGAAGTCGGGTACCCCAGAGACGTGTCTGTCCGGTGCCAACAGTGAGGAACCCTCAACCAACCATCCCAGGGAAGTGGAGCCGGAACCAGTGAGTGACGATCCCTTGACCAGCCCTGAAGACGCCCTGAAAATTGCCAGGCACGACTGTGATCTGCTCTGTGAAGAATTGGAAAGGGAGAGAAAAAATAATGCTGAGCTACAGAAGACTGTGCTCGCAATTTACTCTGCGGCCAAGACTGAATTGGAGGATCTCAAGACTGAGCTAGATACTGCAAAGGCTACTATTTCCGCCATGGATGTAAAGCAGAGCCAATCTGACAAAATGGTGGCTACGCTAAAGCGGAAGTATGAGGAGGCACTGAAGCAGATGACAGTCTTCCAGCAAGAGGTTCACACTCTGCGCACACTACCCCCTCTGCTGAGTTGAATGCCTCACAACAGGAGGTCAACAGTGTCCGGATAGAAGTGGACGTATCTCAGAAAGAGGTTCAGACACTCCGCAGAGCACTGGATGCCTCACATCATGAGACCAACAGCTGCCGCACAGACCTGGAAGTTTCCAGAAAAGAACTACACAGTCTCACTGAGGAGCTGGACATTGCTAAAGAAACTACTGTCAATCTTGATACAGATCTCAAAGTCTCTCAGAAGGAGCTTCAGACCCTCAACCTAGAGAAGGAAGTCTCACGCCAGGAGGTTGTCATTCTCAAAACAGATGTGCGTAAATGGAAGGAGGACTGCAAAGAAGCCCTGAAGAATACAGAGACTGAAAAAAGAGAAAATTCAAGATTAAAAACAGAAAACTTAAAACTGAAAGAAGAAAATTTTCAGGTGACAGAAGAAGTCAAGGAAAAGTTTGAAGCAGAGCACCGACTGCAGAACCAACTGCAAGGTCTGCGTACACACATCCAGTATGCTGAGGTGAAGCAGCAAACACTGCAGGAAGAAAAGCTTCAGGCTGCGAAAGAAATTCAAGTGCTGCAGGAACGTCTGATGACCCAGTATGTCCCCGCAAAGCAGCGTGAGAAACTGAAGGCTACCCTGAGCATCACCAAAGCAACGCTAAAAGCCAAGCTTAGAACCCAGGTGACGAGGCACAAAAGGGAGCACAAGAAGGTCCAGAAACTGAAACAAGTAACTGTGGCCCAAGCAAAGAAGTTTATAGTGCTTCACAATGCAATAAAAATGTGGAGGCAAGCACAGAGAAAGCAAAGCATGCAGATAAATTCCCTGAGAAGAGACTTGCAAGTCGCACTCAAAAAACAGGGATCTCTCGCGGATGAGATTACAGTCCTACAAGGACAAGTATTGACCCTGACTAAGCGTCAGTATCCCACAGCCTCAAAAACCCATGAAGACAAGGGTACAGTGAGAGCTGGGAATACCGCTCATCTAAAAGACAAAGTTGCAAAATTTGAACCACCTAAACGAGCACTAGCAAAACCTTCAGCCACCCAGCAGGCAACAAAAGAAGGTTCACGTGCTGAATTAAAACCAGACGAATCCTTAGCTGATGAAGCTGAAAAGATGGGACATTCTCTGGAAGTGGGTGTGGAATTGCAACTTAATCTAAAAGGGGCTCTGCAACTGCTGCCATGCAAGGGAAATATCATGCGCACGCAGAAAAGAGACTATACTTGGAGAAAGTCCTCCTCGAGCGACTGAGGGGTGCTGATCTCAAACACCTTCAGGAGGAGACACGAATAAACTGGAGAAAGGGCTCCAATCCCAATGGGACTGAGGGTTCTCTTCCTCCATCCACTCTCATTCAAGTCACAGAAAGATCTCGAATGAGAGTGGAAGGATGGGCTTTGGCCGTGGTAAGCCCGAGCTTCCCACAAACAGGGGAGGTATGTAACAGGGGACTTATCCCTGTTCAGTAATGTGCCTTTAATCCAGCAGTGTGGTGGTTAACCTCTGGTAGTTAATTACTAAACACCACCTGCCTGATTGAGATTGTTTACAAAAACCTGTCTGTTCAGATAGGAAGTGACTCTGTAGCTCTGACTGAGAGCTGACCCTTGGAGCTGACCGGTCTTGAGCTCTGCACAGCAGACCTGATTTCAAGACACAGGGAAAACTACTGCACCTGAAGCTGAACCAGGAAGTGAGATTTTCCCTCCAAGAAACAGATAAGACTTTTAATCTTAAGACACTGCTTATATCTGCTTATTTCATGTTATATGTTTTGGGGCTGCGAGAACTGCTTGACTAAGGGAGATGTGAATTATTGCATAGGATTTCACTAGAAATACTCCCAAGTGAATAGAAGCTTTGTCCCCCCCCCCCCCTGTGTTTGGATGAATTTCCTGATGAAAAGGAAAAGGCACAATAAAGCCTTATTATAATTTCACATTATAAACGACTCCAAGTGTGTACCTCTGTGAACGTCCGTCTACAGAGAGACTAGCTGATAGACCCGGCTTTGCCCGGGATGTAAATGGATAAAATAAATGTATGTGGTTTAAAAAGAAAATGGGCATAAGAATAATGTGGGGGGTGGGGGAAAGAGGGGGGGGAGGAAAGGGCGTCAAACGCAGTTGAGGTTAACGGCAGAGGAGGGTATATGTATTATAGGGTAAGAGGGGGGGGTAGTGTGATGGCTATATTTGCGCAGACGGGGAATTGGGGCATTTGAGAGGTTCAAAAAAGCATAATGTATTGGCATGAGTGTCTGTTATGGAGGTGAGATTTGTATGCAAGTATGCGGGGGGGGTGTAGAGATGTGAAAAGGTAGAGTAGGGTAGATGGTAAGAGTGGGGGGGGCAGAGAAAGGCATAATAATCATACGTGCATTGAAGGGGTTGTGGGGGGAAGGGAGGGGGGTGCAGGGGCAGAGAAAGGCATCATAATCAGACGTGCATTGGACGGGGTGTGGGGGAAAGTGAGGGGGGTGCATAGCGGAGCGTGGTGGAAGGCAGCCATTTTGGAAGGGTAAGTGTGGAGGGGGTGTGCATAGTGGAGTGGAGGATATTGGTGGTTTCTGTTGAGAGCGGAGGCGGTGATCGAAATTGTTTGTGTGAAGGGGGGTAGGAAGGGGGACAATGGAGGGGGGTGAATAGCGTATCGGCCGTGAAGGCTCCCATTTTCGCACAGTAGCGGTGCCGGCGATGATGGGGCCAAATGTCCAGTGCAAGCGCGGGCTGGGTTGTCAGACGGGTAAGAGGAGCAGTGGAGGGAAGAGCATGTATAGTGTAGCGGTAAGGGTATATTGCTTTAATGGTGTGAAGCCGGTGAAGGTAAGGCATTTGTGAGGGGTAACAGGGGGAGGCATAGCGGAGGCAGTGAGCGTCATAGTGGAGCGGGCGGGAACAGCCATTTTTTTGACACAGTAAGCGTGGTGCACAGCGGAGGCGGTCAGCGTGCTTATTACTGGGCCATTGGACAGTAAGCGGGGAGGCGCGGTGGGGTCTGCATAGTGGAGGTCGTGATTTGTGAGGGGTGTACAGCGGTGGCGTGGACGGGTAAGAGGGGGGGTGTACAGCAGAGGCGGTTATATTGATGGTGATGGTGTGTGATGTTGAAGGAGGTAGAGAGGTGGAGAGAGGGTTTGAAAGTGAAGTGTGTGATGATTGAGGAGGTGGAGAGGTAGTAAAGAGCGCAAGGAGAGAGCGTTGGAAAGTGGGTTAGACTTTCCAAGGTCGGTGGGTGAATCCGCAGGGGTGATCCCAGGGGGGTAGGGTGAGTCCGCAGGGAGAGAGTATCAGAGGCTATGCTGAGGGCTCAGTTTAGGCTTCAGAGTCTCGGGTGACAGTCTCAGGGGGTATAGTGAGTCTGCAGGGGTGAGAGTGTGTGTCTGTGTGTGTCACAGTGGAGTAGGTGTGTCCGTGATGTCAGCGTACCTCGTGGCCAATGAGTGGCGTGGGGGGGGGGGCGGGCCATGGGAGGGCAGACTGACGGACCAATGAGATTCCCCACATCTACTAACAATCAAACACTTTTGAGTTTTCTATATGAGAGATAATACCGGACATGGGATAGAGCAGGGCTGCTGCTAGGGGGCTGGGCAGCTTCTGATTGGTTGCTGCAGTGTAATTCAGCCAATCGGGAGGTGGCAGGAGCCTGGGGGGTGGGGCCAAAGAGCGGAGGAAAAGCATGCAGCAGAGAGGTGAGGCGGTGTCTGTGTGTCTCAGTGTGTCTCAGTGTGTCTCAGTGTGTCTCAGTGTGTCTCAGTGTCCTGTCTGTGTGTGTGTCTCAGTGTCCTGCCTTTGTGTGTGTCTCAGTGTCCTGTCTGTGTGTCTCAGTGTGTCTGTCTATCTGTGTCCTGTCTGTGTGTGTGTGTATCTCAGTGTGTGTGTATCTGTGTGTGAGTGTATGTGTGTGTCTCAGTGTCCTGCCTGTGTGTGTGTCTCACTGTGTGTCTGTCTATCTGTGTCCTGTCTGTATATGTGTGTCTGTCTAACTGTGTGTATGTGTGTGTATATCTGTGTGTGAGTGTATATGTGTGTCTCAGTGTGTCTGTCTTTCTGTCTGTGTCCTATGTCATGCCTGTATATGTGTGTGCCTCAGTGTGTGTGTGTTTGAGTGAGTGTGTGAGTGAGTGAATTTCTCTGTGTGTGTGTATGTATGTGTAACGGGTATTCCCTATGAATACAACCGCTACTACCTGCTGTGCAACCTGTGTGGCTCTCAGGAGCCTAAGCCTCCGCTTGGGGAACCTGGGGTACATGCATGTTATACATCTCTTGGTGCAACGCCTCCACCTGGGAGGGATCCCAACGGAGTGGGAGGAGGCCCTCACAGGAAACAACCACACAAAGCGAGCAAATATAAAACAGGACTGGCTTTACTGCATAGCAAAACATATATCATCACATATATCAACACAACCTCCATGCGCCACGGCGGACGCTAACCACACTGCGCCACGGCGGACGCTAACCACTCTGGGCGTCACGACGGACGCTAACCACTCTAGGCGTCACGGCGGACGCTAAGCTCCCACAGAGTGATCCCACCCCGTGTCCAGTAACCCCCACCCAAATGTCTCGCACCCCCAAAGTCAAATACCACTGTGCATGTGTATGTGTGACTGCGCAGCCACTATGTCTGGTGATAGGCCTGGTTGGTGCATGTGAGTTGCAGGTTACCTGCCCGGGCTCCAGCCACGGGTACCGCGATATCACTGGAGATCCGCCCGATCCGACGTTGTCCTCCACACCGCATTGGGTGAATTCCAGCGCGGATAATATCACCTTAGTCCCAGGGTCTTTGGTGGTGTTCTGAGCCCAGAACCCACCTCGCAGGGCCGCACGGATTCAGCACTGTGTCCCTGACTAAGCAACCAATTAATGGGGCAGTGTCCCTATCTAGGGCCTGTCCCTAAGCTCCACAAGCTACTAGGTGGCTCAGGACCTAACTGGGACCTTGGGGGCTGCTGGCCTAATGCAGAGGGTCACTGACCCCTGCATCCACCTCTTACCCCTAGCTGGTCCGGATCCTGACTGCCTGCGTGGCTGCAAAACCCCGCGAAATGTATCCATCTGTTCCCAGGCAAATCCCTCAGCCCTATTGGCTCCCTGGCGTCAGGTGTCTCTGCCCCTATGCACCCTGGGGGCTGGCAGACTCATCTCGCGCATGCGCGAGCTATCTGGGGCCTCCCGCGCTGTGCTCTGCCACTGCGCATGCGCAACAGCCCAAACATGGCGGCGCCCTGCTTCCCGAGCCGCCGGGCCAGTGGCAACGCGATCGCGGCCTTAGCGACGGCCCGATCGCGTTCCAGGCAACCGGCCCGCTCGCGTCCCTAGCTACTAGGGATTCCTCTGCTCGCGCTCCGGCCCCCCCTCACTCCCTCGCACACAGCGTTTGGCCAAAAGGGAGGAGGGGGTCAGCCACAACAAGGGGGGACCTGGCTACATTTGTCTCAGTGTGTGTGTGTGTGTGTGTATGTATGTCTCAGTGTGTGTGTGTGTGTGTATATGTATTTCTCAGTGTGTGTGTGTGTATGTATGTCTCAGTGTGTGTGTGTGTGTCTGTATGTGTGTCTCAGTGGGTGTGTGTGTGTCTGTATGTGTGTCTCTGTGTGTGTGTGTGTGTGTGTGTGTGTGTGTGTGTGTGTGGTGACAGACAGTACATACAGTACTGGCAACTTTGTTTTATTACTCACTCACCCTTACTTTTCTTTTACTATACTAACAGTCTTCCCATTTTCAAGATCTATTAACAATAACCACCATTGTAAATTCTCAGAAAGGCTCCATAACTCAGCTCTCATCACAGCAGCATTGCAATCTCTGCAGCACCCTTCTTACTTACAGATCATCACCAAGAAGGCAGAGCAGGTTACTTATTCAATGGCATGATTTAATATGCAATTTAAAGCTGGATTTTGACGTCTAAATTTGAAAGCTACTGTACTGATAATGACGGGGGGGGGGGGGGTGAGAGGATGAAGGGATGGGGGGTGAGAGGATGAAGGGATGGGGGTGAGAGGATGAAGGGATGGGGGGTAACAGAGGATGAAGGGAGGGGTGAGAGGATGAAGGGAGGGGATGGGGGGATGAGAGAGGATGAAGGGAGGGGGTGAGAGGACAAGGGGGGAGTGAGAGGACAAAGGGGGGTGGGAGGGTGAGAGGACAAGGGGGGTGAAAGGACAAGGGGGGAGAGAGAGAGAGAAGATGAGGAGGAGGGGCAACAATCTTGGAATTTGTGGGAGGAGCAGTAAGATCAGTATTGCTCGCCATGTACAGTATGACTGCAGGTCAGTTATTCATAAATGATATTATTGTTCTAAATTTCACTCCAACCATGCACCAATTTGCACTATTTCATATTCTATTTCCTAAAACAATCCTCAGAAGGGCGCTCCCTCCCAAGACTCCTCTCAGATTTTTTACGAAATAGAATATAAATTGGTGCAAATTGGTGAATACTTGGAGTGAAATTTAGAACAAATGACATGTCAGGTCATTTATAAATAACATTCTTCCCCACCAACGATTCTCGCGTGCGTCGCACCTTTCACCATTGTGTCCAGGATTTTTGGACAAGCCACCTGGCAACCCTACTCGCTCTCCCCCCGCTAGGCACCCCGGCTCCGCTCGCTCTCCCCTTCGCCCGGCACCGCTCGCTCTCCGTCCGCCCGGCACCCTGGCTCGCGTCACAACCGCTCGCAGCCTAGGAATGCAGAACTTCCTGTGCCTGCTGCTGCTGCTAGTGAGCACGTGGGAGGCTGGGAGCGACAGTGTGGGCAGGGCCCCGTGTACTACTTTGCCCGGGGGCCCCTAATGTTGTTAAGATGGCCCTGGCGAGACATACTGTATATAACTCTCCATAATAATAATAATAATAATAATAAGCATGTTCTTGTATAGCGCTGCTAGTTATACGTAGCGCTTTACAGAGACATTTTTCAGGCACAGGTCCCTGCCCCGTAGAGCTTACAATCTATGTTTTTGGTGTCTGAGGCACAGGGAGATAAAGTGACTTGCCCAATGTCACAAGGAGCCGACACCGGGAATTGAACCAGGCTCCCCTGCAGCAATCTCGGTGTCAGTCAGTGTCTTTACTCACTGAGCCACTCCTTCTCTGTCCATATACAGCAGGGCTGCACAACATGCGGCCCGCCGGGGCACCCCGTGCGGCTTGCGACGGACCCCCTTCAACCCCCCCTTCTTCACCCCCCTCTTCATCACCCACCTTCCCTGGTTGGGAAAAAAGGACGCGCTCCAGAAGTGGCTGTGCGCGCCTCTCCTAACCTCCCTCCTCCAGCACGGGGACGCGCTCTAGCAGTGTAGCGCGACCCGGAACTTCCGGGTCTACTGCTAGAGCGCGCATCCCTCGCACTTCCCTGCCGCCGCCATCACCATCACCAGGTAAGCATGGGGGTGGGAGGCTGCAGACATGGGAGTGGGCTGCAGACATGGGAGGGGGCTGCAGACATGGGAGGGGGCTGCAGACATGGGAGGGGGCTGCAGACATGGGAGGGGGCTGCAGACATGGGAGGGGGCTGCAGACATGGGAGGGGGCTGCAGACATGGGAGGGGGCTGCAGACATGGGAGGGTGAGGGGGGATGCTGACATGGGAGGGTGAGGGGGGATGCTGACATTGGAGGGTGAGGGGGGATGCTGACATTGGAGGGTGAGGGGGGATGCTGACATGGGAGGGTGAGGGGGATGCTGACATGGGAGGGTGAGGGGGATGCTGACATTGGAGGGTGAGGGGGGATGCTGACATGGGAGCGGGGATACTGACATGGGAGGGGGGATGCTGACATGGGGGGGGGATGCTGACATGGGGGGGGGATGCTGACATGGGAGGGGGGATGCTGACATGGGCTGTGGGGGGCTGCTGATATGTGCTGTGGGGTGCTGCTGATATGGGCAAATTTATTTAATTTGAATGAAAGTATTTAAAATGTAATTTTGTTTCAAGTAAACATCGTAAATAAATGTGTTATTTTGAATAATAAATGCTGTTTTACCCATGCGACCGACTTCGTTTTCCTTGTGAGGTGTAGGGGGGGGAAGAGTGATGTGAAGTGCAGGGGGGGAAGAGTGATGTGAGGTGCAGGGGGGAAGAGTGATGGGAGGTGCAGGGGGGGAAGAGTGATGGGAGGTGCAGGGGGGGAAGAGTGATGGGAGGTGCAGGGGGGAGAGGGATGTGAGGTGCAGGATGATGATGAGAGGTGCTGGAGTAAAGATGATGATGATGATGATGATGATGATGATGATGATGATGATTTTACCCGTGCGGCCCAATTTTTTTTTCCTTGGAGCAGTTCGGCCCTTCTTACTTTACGAGTCGTGCAGGCCTCATATACAGTATCACTCTGCTAAAGCCTTTTTAGATCTGTGGTGTGATACATGTGCAAAGGCCATGCAAAACAACATTGTTCAAAGACAGTCCAGAGTAAATTAGCATTGGAAATTTTGTGAGTCATCTAGGGAATGAACCCAGAGTGTGACTACGGGTAAGGTGTGGTTCTAATACAATACCTGTTATGTGTGCTCGCCTGGTCCTTTTAGTGGTACAATATAAATTAGGGGTACACATGGTTGGGCTATTTCTCCATTGATAATTCAGTAAATGTTGCACTAAAATACCAACTGCAGGCATTAATATTGACATGGGAAGGTTGAATGTTGAACCTATTAACCCTGTGGATGCCCCAAGACATAGTCCGTACGTCATTGGGTCTGACATTCCAGTGGTCCCGTGACATAGTTGTTTCATCATGACCAGCTTAGATCGTGTCTTGCATTCCCATGGAGCGCTGGACACGATCTGTAGTGAAGGGAAATGGAACAGTTGGACTCCTCTTCCATTTCCGTGTTAAGTGCCGCTGTGATCAGGTGGCCTCTTTTAAGAGCGGTCACGTAACCGCGCTGTGTCAGAGGGACTATGGCAACCCCGGGGCCATGGTCTCTCCTGCATTCATAGGGTTAATATATTAAACCTTTAGCCACCCAAATGACCAGCTAACCATGTTCAACCAGGGGCGGATTGGCCCATCGGAACACTGAGCAAGTGCCTGGTGGGTCTACAGTATGGGCTGGTGCTGCGCCATGCATAGCGTTTACACAGGCCCCACACTCTTCCCCAAAGCAACGAAACTGATTGCTGGGGGGAGAGAGGGTTGCCATGACAACACACAGTCGCATGACGTTGTGACATTGTGGAAGGGCCGGCAGGTAAGTGAAATGCTCGAACCATATTTCACCTCCAATCCCCCCTGTGGTCAACCCATGACTACTAGTTGGCCACTTCAGGTACTAATGGCTTAAAATTTGCACATATAGATCATATCCTGTTTGGGTTTTTTTGTAGGGTGTTTAGGTTGTATGTTAACCCCTTTGGTGCTTGAATGTATTGTATTGTTTTGCAATGCATTGGTAGCCTCAGTCATCGTTACTCGACTGCTAAAACTCTGACTCAGGCCCTCATTCTCTCACGTCTCGATTACTGCAACCTCCTGCTGTCCGGCCTTCCTGCCTCTCACCTGTCTCCCCTACAATCTATCCTAAACGCTGCTGCCAGAATCACTCTATTCTTTCCTAAATCTGTCTCCGCATCTCCCCTCCTGAAATCCCTCTCCTGGCTTCCGATCAAATCCCGCATCTCACACTCAATTCTCCTCCTCACTTTTAAAGCTTTACATTCTTCTGCCCCTCCTTACATCTCAGCCCTAATTTCTCGCTATGCACCATCCCGACTCTTGCGTTCTTCTCAAGTATGTCTTCTTTCTACCCCTTTGTATCTAAAGGTCTCTCCCGCCTTAAACCTTTCTCACTTTCTGCCCCGCACCTCTGGAATGCCCTTCCCCACAATACCCGACTAGCACCCTCTCTATCCACCTTTAAGACCCACCTCAAGACACATCTGCTTAAAGATGCATATGAATAGCACTGGATAATCCTATACACATGATACATAAAGCTTGGCCCCCTGCAGACGCACTTACTAGAATTCCCTCCTACTGTCTCTGTATGGTCTCCCTACCTACCAATTAGATTGTAAGCTCCTCGGAGCAGGGACTCCTCTTCCTTTATGTTACTTTTATGCCTGAAGCATTTATTCCCATGACCTGATTTATATTATTTGTTATTTATATGATATGTATTACTACTGTGAAGCGCTATGTACATTTATGGCGCTATATAAATAAAGACATACATACATAATGTATTGCCATATGGTTTTGTTTAAGGGCATATTACATACTGTAACATTATGCAAGATAAGTGACTTTTTTGGTGTATGAAAATGAGAATGAATATCGCAACCGACTTGTGAATAAATAATTCTTGGTAAATACAAAAATCATGTCATGCTAATTTTTGACACAGTAATATATCTTTAATAAATCTAGACCTACAGTATGTAACATGCAGTACCTTCTTGGTCCTCTAGAGCAGGGGAGTGCAAACTTTTCCTGCTGCGCCCCCCTGTCTGGCCTGCTCCGGATTCGCGCCCCCCTCCTACCTGCCGCCGCGTCAGATGACACGCCGGGGTGACGTCACGTGACCCCGCAGCATCATTTGATGCCGCATTGCCATGGAGATGCGCCACAGCTTCTGAATCTCTGTAAGTTTTCCTGTTGCAGAGGCCTCACGCGATCCCCTGGCATTTAATTTAAATGCCTGGGGGAAGAGCGCGGTACCTCTGCAACGGCCCGCGCCCCCCAGACAAATCTCCCGCCCCCCAGTTTGCGCACCCCTGCTCCAGACTAAGCTATCAAGCACACATTAAAGCTGTGAAAAAAAAAATATTTCTTTCTGTACGATAATAGCATCTGTATATTGTTCAGTGACTCCTACGTCATCACACCATTATAATCCGTCTCTTCCCCTTATTCTAAATCGCTGACTATTTGCTCTTTTTAATAAGCCATCATCAAGGTATTGGAAATGAGTCTCCTAACTGGAGAAAAAAATTGTTAAAAAAGAGGTTGAATCTCTTTGGACTCGATTTTGGGAAGGTGTGTTGCATTTATGCAGAAAGAAAAGAAAAGTGATTGTTTTATTCATTCCAATCCATAGAGTTTGGCCCCATCACAGCCAGCAATGTATGTTATAAGGTAATGGTACTGTACTTCAGACCCCTTGGTACCATCACACTTCAACCACTCTCAACACCTGCAAGTTGTATGTTTAAACGTAATGCAACATTTGTTGAATATAGTAACATGAAATTAGGTTAAAAAAGGCAATGTCCATCGGATTCATCCTTTCATTCATTCTAACTTGTTGAGACATTCCTATTTATAGTTATAATTCTATGCATTTTACTTTGTCATTCTTCGTTACAGAAAATATTTTTCTGCATGGGTTTACCACAAGATCCGGTGGAATATCATACATACCGACTCTCAGCTCATTAAACCTCTTCAGCAATTCCAAGAGGAGAGATCCAAAGTGCGTTGTTGCAGAAAACTTCCGTCGGTTAGGCAAAGCTGCTGGATTTGATCCACAGACCTACTTCCCTGTAAAGGTAATACTGCTTTTTATTTTGATGCCTTTGTGTTTGGATTCAATACGTTTTCTTTTTCAAGAGGTGTTGTAGAAATTAATGCAATTCGGGTCAAACCAAATGTGAAAAGAGTTTGCATTACTTCTACTATAAACATATACTTCTTTCTTCTGGGTATGTTCCAATTGTTCAAATCCAACATTCATTCTTGGATATGTACTGTATATGTGAACATGCATCAAGTTTTTTTCCCCAATGTAAACAGGGCTCAGAAAGAAAGTTTTGCTCATTAGCTGAGATACACAAAAGTTTGTTAAAATCAAAAATAATCTGCAGTACTAAAAAGAATTATAATGTATAACTAATTCTTAGTGAATGCAGATAACTTTGCATTAATTAACTATTTTGCACATGGCTTTTCGGCCGTAATGCAGAAGTTGTGTTAAACACGATAGCAATTTCTAACAAACGCCAAAAATCCACATGCAAATATATGGGTATCTTAGGGTAATGTATTACAAAGGCTTACATTATCACATGGCAGACAATTATTTTTAAACCTTTGATTCCTGATAGGCTTCCACTGCATTGAAATGATGGCCTTCAGGCAGCAAGGGGTTATAACACTATATAAACCTCCTGCCACTACACAAACTACCCCACCCCCCTTGCATACTGAAGAGGCTAGTATCCTAGTAAGGCACTGCTTGTCTTTTCTAACCGGTCTGGCAAACCATGGAGTTAACCCCTACCTCCACCAGGCACCTCCACCCATAACCCATCTCGAAACACCGAACAAAACCTTCAATAAGAATTATTTACAACCATAATAGCCAAAGCTGGCTAGTAGGGCAGTAGGCCATTGTTCAAATATAAATAAAACATAATGTAAGATACAAATTAGGGATGATACCTGGGCACTATGTAACTCCTTGTTTGCTATAGCAGTTAGTGCGGCATTGATTTGCAAGGGGGTTGGTGATTAGTTTAGTGTTAGGGATATTATGTATATTAACCACCTTTGTAGCACTTGGTGGCCAGCTGGCCATGGGTTGGCCATGACTAGTTGAACACGGCGACTAAGGGGTTAATATATAATAAAACCATTTTTTAAACATTTATTACGTGTACTTTTTATCACCAATTCCACGTGGCTAGTCTTATCTTGCCTATGAATAAAGAGGCTATTATGAAAATAGGAAAGATAGGCCTAGCAACAGGTGATAGTTTGGGGCAGTTTAGTGAAGACTGTGAATTGGTAATTTTGCTTTAATTACTCGGGCACATGCTGTGTTAAAATGATTACCGATATATCACTGCAGTAAAAAGCCCCTCATTCACTAAAGCCATAATGCAGTAAGGCAGAGTGAGGAGTAAATATGCAGTCACCTAATTATTTTATTCAGAATTCCACAATATTATTTTACTTGTAAAATTACTCCAATAAAAAGTCCTTTAGATGTGATATTCCTAACAATTGACACTTTTTACTTTGATGCAATGCTGCTGTAATGGGATCATCACACTAATTTAATCAGGTCCTACAGCAGTGCAATGTAATCACCATCAAGAATAGAGATGGGCGAAGCAGTTCAAATCCGTCCCCATGAAACTCCCCGGATTGTTTTGACCAGACCAGTTCCCTTCAACAAAATCCGTCTGCGTATTGGGTGCTAAATAAGCCGAGCAGATTCATTCAAATCAGTCATTGAATACAATCCTGACAGATTTCATATGGAATTGAATAGCAGTGGTTGTGGGTTCTAGTCCTGTTGGGTCTAACACCATTCCAGTCATTAGGTTGGTTGGTGCCTTAGGCTGGGGCCATGGTAAAAAATATGGCGCTGAGCCGCGATGACGCTCATGCTCTCCTGCTCAAGCAGGAGCTTATTTGTGTCTTGGCATGAGCGTCAGCGGGTGCGCTTGTGAGGCGGGTGGGGAGGCGGGGCTAGCACGCCACGTCACGGAGTACCATTGGCTTTTGCCGGTCACGTAACCGGCCCTCAGCTTCCCTCAGCGCGAAAAATTAAATGAATCTGTCGGCTGCAATTCCACATGCCTCCGCACGCCTGCGGAAGCGTCTACCAAAGCCCCACACGTGCCGGATGCAGGAGGTAAGTTTCCTGGCTCAGCGCGGCGCAGCGTGGCTCAGCGCTGTATTTGTTACCATGGCCCCGTCCTTAGGCTTATCAACTCTATACAGTTGGTAAGTGTATCACACTAAAAGCGCTTTGCCCTAACCAGTGAAATGAACACCTGATGTTGCTTTCCATATAAACATAAATACAAAAAATACATATAACTGTAAATGTGCAAAATAGCAAGAAAACAGGTGTATGGTGAAAAAGTCTTATAACAGTCTCTGAATTTTTACTTGCTGTCTGTACAACTCACGGACTCCCTAAAAGTCTGCGTAACAGACCCGAGTGGTTCCCAATCTGCATACAAGGAGCAATTCCTCCATTTGAAAAATTCTGATGTCTAATCAAATCTTCACGCACATATGTGAAAAAAGAAAGGAGATGTGCTGTACACCTTTCCCAGAATCCTGCTCATTTCAAACTCACATTTAGTACGTTTTTCAACCAGCGCGTAGTACCATTTATAGTGGTCCCACTATCTCCACTTTCTTTGAATCAACGATAAAGCGACTTTTCTACAGTATTTGCTAGTTGAATCGCTCCCTGCATACAAAAATAGAAAGGAAACCGGTATAGTACGTCTTGTTATTTAATAAAAACAGCAGATAAAAAATGGATATCACACTCATTTAATTGAACCTTTTTTTGGGCTTAAGAATGATAAGACTGCACTCTCCAGCTGTCGGAGCTGAGTCCTCAGTGGCTTCGATCTGATCGGGTTGGTGGTTTTTCCTCCACTTCTCCTCTCGCCTTGTGGAAAAATACCAACTGGATCAGGCCCGCAGCTACTGAGGACTTAGCCCCGACAGCTGAAGCGTGCAGCGCAGTCTTATCATTCTTAAGCCCAAAAGAATGTTTAATTATTCAATTCACATGGAGGAATTGCTCCTTGTGTACAGATTGGGAACACCCAGGTCTGTTTTGCACCAGGGAGAACTACCTATATTCAAGTATTGTATTGTATGTCTTTATTTATATAGCGCCATTAATGTACATAGCGCTTCACAGTAGTAATACATGGGGTAATCAAATAAATAACAGATAATATAAATAACAGATCATGTGAATAAGTGCTTTAGACATAAAAGTAACATTTCGGAAGAGGAGTCCCTGCCCCGAGGAGCTTACAGTCTAATTGGTAGGTAGAACGTACAGAGACAGTAGGAGGGAGTTGTGGTAAGTGCGTCTGCAGGGGGCCAAGCTTTATGTATCGTGTTCAGAATATCCACAGTGCTATTCATATGCTTCTTTAAGCAAGTGTGTCTTAAGGTGGGTCTTAAAGGTGGATAGAGAGGGTGCTAGTCGGGTACTGAGGGGAAGGGCATTCCAGAGGTGTGGGGCAGAAAGTGAGAAAGGTTTAAGGCGGGAGAGGGCTTTAGATACAAAGGGGGTAGAAAGAAGACATCCTTGAGAAGAACGCAAGAGTCTGGATGGTGCATAACGAGAAATTAGGGATGAGATGTAAGGAGGGGCAGAAGAGTGTAAAGCTTTAAAAGTGAGGAGAAGAATGGAATGTGAGATGCGGGATTTGATCGGAAGCCAGGAGAGGGATTTCATGAGGGGAGATGCTGAGACAGATCTAGGAAAGAGTAGAGTGATTCTGGCAGCAGCGTTTAGGATAGATTGTAGGGGAGACAGGTGAGAGGCAGGAAGGCCGGACAGCAGGAGGTTACAGTAATCAAGACGGGAGAGAATGAGGGCCTGAGTCAGAGTTTTAGCAGTCGAGCAACAGAGGAAAGGGCGTGTCTTTGTTATATTGCGGAGGAAAAAGCGACAAGTTTTAGAAATGTTTTGAATGTGAGGGGCGAATGTGAGAGAGGAGTCGAGTGTGACCCCTAGGCAGCGTGCTTGGGCTACTGGGTGAATGATTGTAGTTCCAACAGTAATGTGGAAGGAGGTAGTAGGGCCAGGTTTGGGAGGAAGTATGAGGAGCTCTGTTTTAGCCATGTTGAGTTTAAGGCGGCGGAGGGCCATCCAGGATGATATAGCAGAGAGACATTCAGAAACTTTGGTTTGTACAGCAGGTGTAAGGACAGGTGTTGAAAAGTATATTTGTGTGTCGTCGGCATAGAGGTGATAATTAAACCCAAAAGATGTTATTAGGTCACCTAGAGAGAGTGTGTACAGAGAAAAGAGAAGAGGTCCCAGGACAGAGCCCTGGGGTACCCCCACAGAGAGATCAATAGAGGAGGAGGAGGTGTTAGCAGAGGAGACACTGAAAGTACGATGGGAGAGGTAGGATGAGATCCAGGATAGAGCTTTATTCCGAATACCTAGAGTATGGAGAATGTGGAGGAGAAGAGGGTGGTCCACTGTGTCAAATGCTGCAGAGAGGTCGAGTAATATGAGCAGAGTGTAATGACCTCTGTCTTTGGCAGCATGGAGGTCGTCAGTTATTTTAGTGAGGGCTGTTTCGGTGGAGTGAGCAGAGCGGAAGCCAGATTGTAGAGGGTCTAGGAGAGAATAGGTGTTGAGAAAATGGAGCAAGCGAGAGAATACAAGACGTTCAAGGAGTTTAGAGGCAAAAGGCAGGAGGGAGACAGGTCGATAGTTAGAAAGACAGGTAGGGTCAAGCTTGTTGTTCTTGAGTAATGGTATGACTGTTGCATGTTTGAAGGAGGATGGAAAGGTTCCAGAGCAGAGGGAGGAGTTAAAAATGTGTGTGAGTGTAGGGATTATAGTAGGAGCTAGAGGTTTTAGGAGATGGGAGGGAATGGGGTCAAGAGGGCAAGTGGTAGAGGGAGAGGAGGCGATCAACAGCAACACATCCTCCTCTGAGACAGTGGAAAAAGAGTCAAGGAAGGCAGGAGGAGAGTTAGGAAGAGGTATAGGATGGGAGGAAGAAACAGAGGGGATGTTCTGCCGTATGGATTCCACCTTTTCCTTAAAATAGTCAGCAAAGTCCTGAGCGGAGATGGAGGAAGGAGAGGCAGCTGAGGGTGGTTTGAGTAGAGTATCAAAGACAGAGAACAGTCGGCGTGGGTTAGACTTGTGCATGTTGATTAGTGCAGAAAAATAGGCTTGTTTAGCTTGCGAGAGGGCAGAGTTGAAACAGGATAGCATAAATTTGTAGTGAAGGAAGTCTGCGAGAGTGTGAGACTTCCTCCAGAGGCGTTCAGAGGAACGAGTGGAGGAACGCAGCATCCATTCAAGTTTCAATATAGTTGGTATAGAAATCCTTGTAGGAAGTCTGGGACGGGACTCTTTATTTCTTCCCCTATCACAATATACAACTTGCAAAAAGACAATGTTTCAGACATGCTCCATGGGTTTTCATCAGGTCTCTCGAAGAAGAGACACTAGAAATGAAATGGTACAAATAAAGACAGAATAGGATATCTATTCTGTGCCCTGTTCTAAAAATACGCCTGTTTTTTTTAATCGCCCCCCTCTTTTAAATAGTTAGGAAGTAGGGGGTCTCCGGTGCTGAACCACATTAATATCAGCTCAGTGGCCCTTCTGGTTCCAGAGATACTTACGAGGGAAGGTGCCACTAGTTACATCCCCTCTAGGAGATGGCTTTTAATACTCCCGCGTTACTCGGGTCAATAAGATGCCACACAATCATCTGTTGCCGCTTCCTGTGACCCGCGGACAGGGGGGAGATTTACATACCAGGAGGTAACTGGCAGCACTTTCTCCGGTATCAATCTCTGGTGCCAGGGGGTAACCCGGAGCTGAAATTAACGCGGTTCACCTCTGGGGGACCCCTTGCTTTCCACCTACATATAAAGGAAGGGGGGCCAAGAGGAACTGCTGCTTTACTGTGCAATTAAAAACACACCTTTTAAAGCTGTAAATAGTTAAAGCAATATCCTAGATGTGTGCTTTTTTCAAAAATAAATCAGTTCTGTACTATGAGAAAATACTTATAGCAACCGTATACAAAGTCACATCCCTTTCCCCTTCTGAAACAGCATCACCTTTTTTGAGCCCTGCCCTCTCTAGCAGTTAACCAATTGAATCTAGTACCTGCCTGGTCACATGATCTTCCTCACAGAACTTTGGCTGTCAGTGCAGCAAAAGATTACCCAAGATGCCTTTAGTGAACCCCCAGGCGAATTTCAGCGATCGATTACATAAGAAAGGATTGATCAGCAACTTAGTTAATCACTTGTCAGTGTGTAGATTGTATTGATGCATGTTTCTTTAAAAAGAACAAGCACAGTAAACATAATAACGGTACATTATTTTACTATTTCAATGTAGGTTGATCACGCGAATAATATTTGGATCATGGGAAAGACTGAGCCTGACAGCTACGATGGAATTGTAACAAATCAGAAAGGTGTCACAATAGCAGCACCCGGTGCAGACTGCATCCCTGTGATTTTCTGTGACCCGGTCAAAAAAGTATGTGGTGCTGCTCATTCAGGTAATCATATTAATCTGCAGTCAGTGTCAGATTTCCCATTAGGCCCGGGCCGAAGGCAGCAAAAATGTCCGCCACCATTTGCATTTGCTGCACCCAAATTTTGCCGCCCCTAATGGGAAGGATTTACTTCCCTGTGCCGGCCGCCTCCGTTCTGCCGCCATGCCTTCTCCGACGTCCCATTGCCACACGGCGTCCCATTGCCATGGCAACCGTGATGCAGCGACGTCATGACGTCACGTTACCATGGTAACGAGACGGTGTGCGATGTTACGTTGTTGACGTCCACAACGTCATTTGACACTGGATTCTGAAGGAGAAGGCAGGGCAGCAGGAGCAGGCGGCAGACACAGGCAAGTGCCTAAGGGCGGCAGATATGTAAATCCGCCGCTGCCCGCAGCCCCCCCCAATCCGGTCAGGTCACTATGTCCAGAGAGGTAATTCACGGAGACACATAAATGTCCAGTATTACCTTAAATTTGTTACTGGACAGAGTGTCCAAATACAGGAGAGTCCGGTTGAATACTTGACAACTGGCAACCCTATTCCCTATTGCCTAATGCACTGTAATGTTAAGCAATGTGATATTATAATTTGTATTATGCAACTTACTGTTCATTTTCCTGGAGTGCTTGCTTTGCCACCGCTGAGATAGATGTTGTCACAGGAATTGCAGTGGAATACTGTATATGGAGTGACTTGGGAAGGCATTTATCAAAGTATCCTTGTAGCAAAACTGGAGCAAAAGAACTGCACCAGATTTATTAAGGAACAACATCCTCCTTGTGACCAGTAGCATTTTCTTCTTTCATAAATCATTATTTGTGCATTAATTTTTCCCCAGTGAGACTTTGGTAAATTACTCCCTTGGTGAGGGCCAAAAAGAAAAAGCAAAGTAGATGGAAATGGTGTTTATTAAGTAATGCAAATGGTGCAAGGGTAGATAAGGACACTAGGGTAATTATGCAAGGTGAGTACAAAGGACATTTCTAAGTTCATAATACTGTACATTCAGAATAGTGTTTCAGGCCACTCTGCTTTTATAATACTTTTGCTTCTATCGCACACAGTAGTTTAAAAATAATTATTCCATTTACTGGAGTTTCTTTCACTATTCTTTTGTTAAAATGTCAGTGTGTACTTGATTCTCACATTGCTTATTAAATGGTACTCTTTGTAAGGATTAGCTGCTGCACATCATACATTCAATTTGTTAGATGTAGTTCAACGTTTTAGTAGCTTCATTGGTCTTAATGAGTTAGGGCCATAATTATTATGTTAGTGTTGGTGTGACCAGAAGTAGGAGGGTGTAAGAGAGAGAGAGTGAGACGTGGTGTGTCCTTCTGAATAGTGTGCATAGTGAGTGAGTGTGTTAGAGAGGGTTATTTGTGACTGGTGTGAGTGTTAGTGAATAGAATGTTAGTGATTGCTGGTATGAGAAAAGAAAGTTAAGAAATTAAGTTTACTACAGTAGTTATAGTTAGTTGTTTGTTAAATGATAGTTTGATATAGTTATAGTTACATTTAGTTAAGTAAGTTTGTTAGCTAAGTTTGTTATTATATTTAGTTATAATTTGATAGTTTGTTTTACACTTTATAGTTGTATAAGTGTTTATTGTTTTCAGTGTTTTATTCTACTTAAATTTGTATTTATTGAATTTTACTGATTTTTAAAAAATAATTATTATTTTCTCTCTCTGTGTTATGAGTTTAGTTTTAGACTGTTTATTTTACTACGGAGGAGACGAGAGAAATAGAAGTGTTAAAAGAAAAGGAGAGGACTAGGAGGCAGACGAGCTGTGGGATCCAGGACTCTTCTGTTTCCCAGTTTAAAATTAGGCCACCCTGAGAGACCCAAACCATAGCTGCCACCATCTCCACTACCTCCGCCATCAGTAGTAGTACCAGTGCCACCATGTCAGCCAGAGATAGAGTGCAAGAAGTAGGGAAGGTGACATCCCCACTCTTTCCCCTAAGCCCCGGTACACATTCAGGTTTATGAGTCTGTTTGCATAATGCGTGTTTAAAGTATTACCTCATCCTGATACAGCCCTGTACCATCACCCTCCAGCTCTTGCACATCACTGAAAATCCACTCATTAATTTGTACACACGGTGACACACTGTTATTGAGCTTTTCCACCACTTTGTGATTCAGAGCCCCAACCATCGCTGCCATGGGAATGTTTCAGGCTGAACTATAACTGTGCCTTTAAATTTGCATCCTAAATGAGCAGTGATCTTGGTAAAGAAAACGCTAACTCGATTGTTTTAGGTTTCACTAAGTTGTGACCGCCTTCAGGCAATGCAATAACCTATGGCAGAACACCCTCCCCGTAGGCATAGCCTGGCCAGCAAATGCAAATTGACCCAACAGTCATCTTCCCTCTCTGAGGCTGCAGCTCTCTTTAAGGCAACGTACTCACTATCTGAACTGTGACCATCTTATATACGAGAAAACATCTGCACATAGACGTTTAGTTTGGCACAGGTTCAAAAGCACACCATAAATCCAAGTCAAACTCATGTGGTTAGGAAGCCAAATATATCTCATTCACAGACCTACTTCTCCACTATGAAAATTCCTATGCTGGCTTCCTATGGCCTGTAAAATCAGATTTTAAATTCTAGCGCTTACATAAAAGTCCATGTTAAAATGGACAAGAGTTAAAAAAGGAAACACTGTGACTGCTTATTTGCATGTCATTACCCAGAATGTGTATAAAAAAGGGGAAGGAAAATACTCTTGTCACTCTAGGCAGTGATGGCACCAATTGTATTGTATTGTATGTCTTTATTTACATAGTGCTTCACAGAAGTAATACACGTGGTAATCAGAGCAAGGGGGCACATGGGGGCAGGACAGCCACATATGTAGGAGAGACGCCACTTCACCGCAAACCTTAGGGCACAGAGGAGAATAGCCTGGTACATATTTAGCGATATTTTCGGGAGTGTTGTACCAATGAGTCATAAGTTTGTAGGCATTCTCTCGAATTGTCGAACATATTGAGCTTTTAGTTACTGACTAAAAGATTTCCTCCCAGTCGTCACCCTCCAGCTCCTCCCCCAGGTCATTCTCCCACTTCCTCATGAATCCTAGCTTTTCCTGGGATTCTCCGACTGGTACCGAAAATTGCCCATACAACTCTGATATAAGCCTCTGGTGAGAATCTGCTCTCAGACAGTCTTTCAAATAATGAGACAGGGTCAGTGGACTGAATTTTAGCAAAAGCCCTAATTTGGAGGTAATGAAAGATCTCCCCTGATGGAATTCCTCTATCCTTTATCAATTTGTCAAAGGGAATCACCTTAAGACCGTGACAGAGATCGCATAGTAACACTCATATTTGCTTGTGGCCAATCTGCAAAAACTTGTTTGGACTGCCCAGGTGAGAAGTCCCTGTTTTCAAAGATAGAGGTCATCAGCGAATTTGAACTGAATTACATTTTTAATGTATTATAATGTAACAACTTTTTTGTGTTTCTATAGCAACCATTTACAAAGTTACATCCCTTTCCTCTTCTGAAACAGGCACACCCCTTTTTGAGCCCTGCCCACTCTCTAGCAGTGCACCAATTGTATCTAATGACTGGTCACATGATGTTCCCCACAGAACTTTGCCTTTTGGTCTGCTTCTGCTGCACTGACAGCCATTTAGTGAACCCCCCAAGCCGAATCTTCACCGATCGTTCACAGGAGAATGAATCGATTGGCAACTTAGACAATTACTTATCATTGTGTGGATTGTACTGATGCACATGTAGCATCTGTTCCCCCCCTGCCACGGAAGATCTGGCCACTACATGGGTGTTTTCCCTGGGTACTGTATCTTGCCTGCTGGTTCAGGAAGTCTGAGTGGCTCTGCAGTTGAAGTTTGGGAGCAGTAACAGGGCAAGCTTTCTCTTGGCTCTTACTGTGTAGCGCCTCCATCCCATGAGGATCCTGCTGGATGCAGGACGGTCCCCACAGGCAATGCTCCTTTCCAATAACCACACACCATAGTTGGTGCAACTGCAGTTTTATTGTATGATCATCCTCCAGCCCTGGAGTAGACCCCACGGGCTATAGGCCCCAAGAGCCCCTCCTAATCTCCTTGACCCTCTGGTAGGGAAAAGGGTATCACACTGTCCCATAATCAAGCACACTCAATTTGGTGGAGTTTCAGCTTTTATACCCAGGGGGAAGGGCTTGTAACCCCACCCCATAACAGGGCAGGTCCAGGTACTGACAGGCATCACACTATATACATGTGACCCAGTCAGTACCCTCCCCAGGTGTCACTTCCAGTTTTGGATCTTATATATTTCTATAGACAGGAGAGTGTAAGACACTCTTTGACAAAGTCTCCATGCAGTCAGCTGTAATCCAATCAATTATTTTTAATTAATTTGGTTTGTGCCTAGAACCCATTTTTCCGCTGTGTGCCGTTTTTTCCAATATTGGATTTTCTCTATTATAAATAGACTAGGGGATAAATGATAACTCATGGTTTTGGCTTTACGAAAAAACAAATCTGTTTTTTTTCTTCGTGTATGGTAGTAAATATTTGTCTAATTTTAATACTCTCCAGTGCTTTTCTACAATGGATCGTATTTGATTAGATTGTCTACTGAACGTTGTGATGAACAGTGGAGTACTATCTGATGGATAATATTCACAATTGTTGACGTTTCTAATCTTTTTGGTGTTTTTTTAACAGATACGATCTGTCTGTATGGAGAGCTTTTTCGTAAGCTACTTCAATGTCATTAACATTATATCCCCATAAAGAGATTAGCGTAAAATGGTGCAAATGACGTGCCCATTGCTGTGCCTCGTGTCTGTAAGTAAAATTGTTGATCAAAGAGAAAATAATTGTGCTCCAATAAAAGTATGGAGTCCGTTATAAAAGTGCTCTGTGCTGTGTTAAGATGAGAGTGAGATAAGAAGTCTTTGATGGCCTTAATACCTAGCTAGTGATCAATGATGGTATACAGTGACAGGACTTCAAGTGTGACCCACATGCAGGTGTGGGACCAAGGGAAATCTTGAGTGGAAAGTAATAAATCTGACGAATCTCTAAGATACGAAGAGAGTGACTGAACGGTGGGTTGTAGAAAATGCTCAACATACCTAGAAAGACCATCTCCCATAGATTCAATGCTCAAGATGATAGGTCTGCCCGGAGGGCAGACAAGAGTCTTATGGATCTTTGGTAGAAGGTGAAAAATTGGTATGATAGGGCGTGAAGGTGAGAGGAATAAAGATTCCTGTACATTGATTTGGGTAAGGAGTTGCGAGTACTCAATCAGACTGAGAAGTTCGGAGAGAAACATATTCATTGGAACGCGATCAAATGTAGAATAAGAGTTCACATCATTCAGTTGTCGAAGTGCTTCTTTTTTTATAATGATCAATGTGCAACTGACGGCACCAAACGATTCATGATATTTGAACACCCAGTACAAAAATAGTACTGTGTAATATTAACCAGAGTTAATGTCACACTAAAGGACCCATTTAGTGTTTGCTAACGACAGTGTCATTGTAGCGCAAACTCAGTGTGTGGGCACCAATGGCCAGGTCGCCCCTCGTAATTTGTTTTTAATTGACATCGTATTTTGCACCTTTTTTGGCTCTGCAGTAGGGGTATTGTTTTTATGAGCAGCAACCATCTATTTGCGTCCACGCAATGAGTCTATCTAATGACTCCGCTGTCATTAGACAACTCTAAATCGGTCCTTTAGGGTCTTATTCAATATGCTTCGAAGGGGTTTATCGCAACCGTATCAGCTGAAGACTCCTATTGTGTGTATTGTATGTCTACCGACTTTACTGCTATCAGCCTCTTCTGAGCATATTGATGTCACACTGGGCCTCTGAGTAAAAAAACCAAGCTTCATTTCTTGATTTTGTGTACTTAAACCTTTAGTCATTTATGCTCTGACTTTGCTTCACCAATTTTGCATGAGGAAAATAATATTGTGTTCTTGTATATATGATAAGATACAATAGATGGCACTGCAGGCTCGCAGTAATCTGCAGTGCATCAGAACCTTTCTCGGTCGCATGTGTTAACACCTGTAGTGCATATCGTCAAGAAACACTGCAAGCTAATAATAATATTATGCTACTTTTTAGCCACCGTGACAGCATATTTCAAGGCTTTCAACATTATTTGGCAATTTCTATTTTTAGTAGGTAAATCTTAATTTAGATGTTAACATATATTTTGCATTCTTTCTATACTTGCTATAAAAATCTGACCTTTTTTTAACTGCTAATTTAATATTAATTAATCTTAGGCGTGGCTAAGTAAAAGACTAATAATATTTGTAAGGTTAGAGCAGCAAACTTTAATAAGATTACTCAATCACCATGTAATACCATGTATTTCATTCATATTGTGGTGCTGGCCCCATTGTCATCTGTATATGAACCTCATTTATACTTGTGGTAGAAGGTAAACTAAAAATAGGTTTTTGGTGATAAATATTTATTTTTTTTGCCATATAACGTAACAATGTCACAACATCTTACTTTTCTTCAACAGTCAAACTCCATAAGGCTTGTAATATAGTACAAGCTGGTGCGCGTGCGGGAGTGCGCAGTGTTGTGCGCGCACAAAGCGCCCACTTTTAGTTGCTATAGTGCAAGCAGTGACGCGTGTGGCTAGGGGGCGTGGCTATGGCATCACAGCGTTAAGCCGCGCTGTGATTGGTTCATAGCGTCACGTGGCGTGACAACAGCGCGCAAATACAATTTTTTTTATATTTTCCTGATCTGCCGCGCCACCGCTCACAGCCGTGCGCACGCGCGTCTCAATTATACAAACATCAGGCTTACACGGCCAATTATCATTGACGCTCGCACTGTAGCACACGCGCGCGCACTATATTACAGCTCTTAGTTGTACATCTAATTTTACATGCTGCTTACTTTGACCAGTTTTCTTGTTTTTAAGTTGGCGTTACAATTAGAAAAGATTTGGAGATGTCTACAGTATATTGTGCTTTAATCATGTAAAAGTATTTACCGATCACAGTGTAAGAAAACATACATTAAAGTCCTTTCTATCTCAATTTACATTTATTTCAACTCCCCCGTTACCTGGATTCCACTCTCTCTTTTCAACACACAGGCCTATTTATCCAAAGCAGTTGCACCCATATTATTATCCTTTTAAGATGCTGGAAAATTGAATTGAAAATCCCACTCATAGCTGAATCCATAGATATGAGCGCTTCTGTGTGCTACTTCACACTCTCATACATACCGGTGGTCTAGGACATCTGATGGCGGCAGTTTCGCCGCGACCAAATGACCGCCGGCGTTTAACCACTGCTCACCTCGCTGCTGGTACACTCAGCTGCTGGCCACTTTGCCGCAAAGGTAAATCACTAACCGTAGCGTTTACCCTAAACCCCCTAATACTAATGCTACCCCCTACCCTAAAAACCTTAACCCTTTACCCTAAATTAAACCCCCTACCCTAAAACGTACCTTCTCGGCCGGCGGCAGAGCGGCTGGTCCCCCTGTCGCTAAACGCTGGCGGGAGTTGATTGTGGTGGGACGGCCATGACCAAATGTAACATTTCGCCTACATACTGCATGCACTCTATGGTGGTCAGTAATTAAACTGCATTAGACTTCAATGGGAGTTTCCATTCAATAGTGCCCCAATCATCACTTTGTAGTGTCATGAATAACTCCCTATGTGTGGCTGACGTTACATCCTTTGTTTTAGTGAGAAAATTAAATGTGTGTTCTCTTCTGTCTTAAATTTGCATGGGACAGTATTATGTCGTGAACCAGGATTTGTCATTTTCCTTTTTAGGATGGAAAGGGACCCTGCTGGGTGTTGCAATGGCCACAGTCAATGCTATGATATCAGAGTTTGGGTGCAACGTGAATGATATACTCGTAGTGCTGGGCCCTTGTGTTGGACCCTGCTGCTTTACACTGTCCCAGGTGGAAGCCAAGGCGTTCTATGATATCGATCCACAATGTGTTCACCAGTTTGAATCACCGAACCCAAAGGTTGACATAAGGAGAGCAACTCGGTGAGTTTTAATTGTAATTTTGTATATTTTGCAGTTATTTGCATATTTTTTTTAGTATCTGTTATTCTTGATATATAAAAATATATTCTGAAACTATGGGCTTATTCTATTAGCTCTGAAGCAGCCCATCACAGTCAACAACTCTTATTAAAGTCAATAAGCTTTGGAGCCTTTAGAATCAGCCCCTGTGTGCAGTATTGGGGCTGCAACAGCAAAAACATAGCCATTCGTGTTAGCATTTTAAGAAGATTCGTTGCTGTTTAGTTCAATTCAGGTTTAACAAAACTGTTACAGTTTTGCCAAAAAGATCCCAAATGTAAATATTTAATGTAGTTGTCCCAATATTATCGCAGGCACATATGGCCAAGGTTAATGGTCAGTTTCCCTAAACAGAAGTGATCTATTTACATTGTGGACTTTGTGAAATATGTCTTAAACATGTACACTATTTATTTAGGAAAAACATCACAAGATGTTCGAAACATTGCATTACATGGTATTTCTTTGGGGTTTAAAAAAACAAAACATGGTATGCAAATGTTAATGAAACTTAACTATTCACTGAGATAATTAAACACTGAAGAAATGTATTAAACACTTTAAACAACATTTATATTTTGTTTTAATAAATCTTATAATGAGTTCACAACTTGTATTTCTCGTATGTATGGGCCTTTTATGTACAAAATTACTTGTTTTTATTATTAGTGAAATGAAAATAAAACTCATATTTTTAAATGTGTTTATTAAAATATATATTTATAGCGGCGTGGCCTGTAGCAAGACCAAGATGGCCGTATTTAGCTGTAACTCACTGGCAAAAGATCAGCAATCTATAGCCATAGTGGTATATAATTCCGAAAAACACAACAAACTATACAGATTCTGAGAGCTGAGGTAATAAGGACCATTTAGATCCAGAAATTGGATCAATTATCTAATTGAAGTCAGTCAGGCCATTCAGATTAAATTCGGCGAACATTGATTTCTGAGGCCTAGCTAACATAGCCGCATGGTCGACCTGAGACCCAAAGGCATCATTATAATCTTGAGCCGCCCACCCTCCTGACCTAGGACCTTCTGCAGCCATTTGGACAGAGGTGTAAGTGTGTAAATAAAAAACTGTGAGTAGAGGTTTGCCCCTGGGGTGAGCGACATTGCAGGCCGTGGAGGAGTGAAGGGCTCAGACGGAGACGGATGGGGCCTGAATTCTGCCTGTTCTCACTTTCGGGGTCTCTGTACATCATGCAACGCAGGCACTTGCTACACAAGCGTGGGTGTCACATCCCCCCCTCTCCATGGAACGGCCCCCTCCCCCCAAAAAATGAGCTGAGGCCCACACATCGGAAGTCAGGGTACATAAAATTTGTATATGTGCCTTTAAATGTAAGTCGTATACTAAAATGTTAAACTGACCGCATTCACAAGACATTCCGCCATAGTTACATTTTTATGAAAACAAAATACTACAGTTCAAGCAAAATGCCAGGGTGTCTTAAAAAAGGCAATCAAGAATATCAATGATACTGTACAAGCTTTACAGCAGGCGGCAAAGTCATACGCATTTTCCCCTAAAGATTCCGTTCCACCTAGTACTAAAGTGAACCAATAAAAAGTTTTAAAAAAATTAAATTTTTTTATTTTTTTTACAAAAAATAAAAAAATTACAAGTATTTTAAATAGAGTTTTTATGTCATAGCTAAATGGGAGTTCACATAGGCACAGTGCCTTGTCTCCTCCCTCCTTATCTATACTGGCCCTTCAAAGGGACAGGGTGTGCCAGACATTGGTAAGCACCACCCCATACAGAGGACCAGATTAAAAAAGTGTAATACACCCCCCCCGTAATTTTCAAATTAAACAAAACTGCCACATGTGTGCTTTAAGTATGATTACATTTATATGAGGAAGACAAGCAGATTGTTAAGTTGTTATAACAATGTTGTTCGTTTGCAAAACGTATTGCCCCAGCAGAAGAGATTGTTCACTACATAAGCACTTCTGCTGCACCTGATTTGTTTTTTTATCAAGGTAAGGGTTAATGATTATATATGCGTCTCTTAGTATTCACCAAGGCAGTGTCTTGCAGACAGAGCTTAACTGTATTTACAAATACATCTACAATAGTTTTAATTACACTATGTTTTGCACATTTTTTGCGCGAGTTGCTTATTTTCTTTCTTTCTTTTTCTTTATTCAAGAATTCTTCTAGAACATGGAGGGATCCGGCCCCACAATATTCAGGATGATTCCGTTGCCGACAAGAGCCAGAATCTCACACTCTGCACCTCCTGTCACCCAGACAAGTTTTTCTCTCATGTTCGAGATGGCTCTAATTTTGGGACTCAAATTGGCTTCATAGCAATTAGAGATTAATTGTACCAATAGAGAACAATCCTTAACCTCATCATCACTGAAGATGATGGAGGTGGAGTATTTGTATGTGACTTTTTTTTTTGACATGTACAGCATGGGTTACAATTCTGGAAGCAGATATGTTGTATTGATAACTGAATACAAACTATTTCTTTGAAATATGGTGTATAAAAAAAAATCATGTTACTATAAATGTTGCTCTGTTTTGGACTGTGACTGACCCCTGAGGGTGTTTGTAAAATGTAGTCCTATAATTACTAATACATTTCTCTGACATTAATATCAGAATGTGTTTATTGACGTGGAGCTTTTCCAGAGCATATGCAGTTGAAATGATTATGTATTAATATCCTGTAATGCAAACACAAAAGTAGTTCCACACCAGAAATACTGAAGTCTGCTGGGCACCATTGACATTGCATATCTCTTGTAATAACTCTTATCACATACAGTATGTACCTCCAGTTTGTGAAAGAGCTCTTATTTATGCTGTACCTTATTACATATAAGGTAATGCAGAAATGAAAGTTCCTTCACAAAATCGACAGTAAGTTAGTTTACTACTAGGGAGCAAAGTCATGTTGTGCAAAAAGATTGCAAATGTTTAGAAGGGGTCAGCAGCTGAATGACCCCTATAATCAATGCTTCTGCTAATCTTATAATAGTTGATTAGGCAGCCAAGTGTAATTTTTCACAAAAACTGACTTGTAAATTACAGTGATGTCATTATATATAGTGCTTTCAAAATGTTGAAATATATATTTTTTTTTAAGTCTTTAAATATATATTAAAATGATATTACAATAAGCATGTGGCCCTTCTATACTTGCATATTTTCTGATCTGGCCACTTTGAAGAACTGGTTGAAGAGCCCTGGTGTAGAGGAACAGAATGTGTTTCTCTCCTGTATTGTGGCTCCTCAGAACCTGTTAGAAAAATTGTAACAATTAAAAGCTGACATAGGCACATGGAGAGAAAGTGACTAGCTCCGTGTCAAAAAAAAGTCCCTGACTGTCTGAATTACTTCATTAAAGTAGAGATAGTGGTATTTCAATGCCGTTTGTTGATTGATGCCTTAAAGAAATGGGATGCTTTAAAGTAAAGGTTTTTAAAGTAGTGTTTTATCTTTTTTTTTGACAGGCTTCCCAATGATACATAATTCTTCACAAACACAAATACATCAATATATACCTAGTTACATATAAAATTACATAGCTTGTATATGTGTACCTGTTATAATTTCAACAAATTAAACAATTTTCGGCCATGGTTGTGTCTATATATATATATATATAAAATTGAAAGTTATTTGATTGTTAGTGAATGTGGGGATTCTCATTGGTCCGTCGGTCCGCCCGCCCATGGCCCGCCTCCCCCACGACTCTCATTGGCCAAGAGGTACGCTGACATCACAGACACACCTACTCCACTTTGACACACAGACACACACACATACTGCCACAGACTCTCACCCCTGCAGACTCACCATACCTCCTGCGACTGTCACCCCCCTGCGGACACACACCGACCTTGGTAAGTGTAACCCACTTTCCAACCCCCTCACCCACAGCTCACATCCCCGCTGGCTCCCCCCCCCCACCATCACCTCCCCTCACCCACAGCTCACCTCCCCTCACCCACAGCTCACCTTCCCGCCATCACCCCCCTCACCCGCACATCACCTCCCCACTACCTTCCCCCCTCGTGGCTCCCTTAACCCTGCTTGGCCACAGGGGGGAGCGCGGATGACTGTCCCCTGGGGCGGCTGGTGGGGGGGACACGGGGAGCCCCCAGCCTTCCCCACGCGTGCCTCCAGCCTTCCCCCGTGCGCCTCCAGCCTTCCCACAAGCGACACCAATGCGGTAGCTGCCGCCGGCTCCCCCCCCATCACCCCCCCTCACAAGCAGCTTACCTTCCCCCTCGGCGCACCTTCCACCCTCAGCTCCACACTGAAAATTTAAGCGGGAGGAGCGGACCGTGAAGCGCCGCCTCCCGCCCCCCACATGCCGGCATGGCGCTGGAGGGAGAGTGTGCGCACTTACGAGCGGGGTCCCGCGCGGCTCCACTGTTCTCCTACACACCCTGCGGGACCGGGGGGAGGGGGGAACATCCGCTGCCGACCGGGGTGAGCTGGCTGAAGGGCACATTTACTGGACGGGGGGGGGGAGGGGGGCGGCACCCACAGTCACTGACAACCCAGTCTCACCCCCCAAACTCTCTCCCCCCCACCCATCCACTCAGTCTCTCAACCCCCAACCACCCAGTCTCTCCCCCCCCCTCTCTCCCCCCCACCCACCCTGTCTCTCTCTCCCACCCAGTCTCTCCCCCCCACCCACCCAGTCTGGGAGAGTGTGCGCGCTTACAAGCACGGTCCCGCGCGGCTCCACTGTTCTCCTACACACCCCGCGGGACCGGGGGGAGGGGGGAACATCCGCTGCCGACCGGGGACTGAAAGGCACATTTTCTGGACAGGGGGGAGGGAGGGGGCGGCACCCACAGTCACTGGCAACCCAGTCTCACCCGCCACCCACCAACTCTCTCCCCCCCCACCCATCCACTCAGTCTCTCAACCCCTCCACCCCCACCCACTCAGTCTCTCCCCCACCCCAGCAACCACTCTCTCCCCCACCCACCTAGTCTCTCCCCCCCACCCACCTAGCCTCTCCCCCCCACCCACACAGTCTCTCCCCCCCACCCACCCAGTCTCCCCCCCCACCCAGTCTCTCTCCCCCACCCACCCTGTCTCTCACCCACCCACCTAGTCTCTAACCCAGTCTCTCCCCCCACCCACCCACCCAGTCTGTCTCTCCCTTACCCACCCACGCAGGAAAATCAAATCCCGGGCAACGCCGGGTATATCAGCTAGTATATTATAAAAGTTTACCTCTCTGATATACTTGTAACGGTTTTTGTGCCCCGGCCTGACCCACCCAATCTCACATTGGCCCCTGTGGTCTAACCGGTCCAGTGTCTGGTGGTGCACCTGTTGGCAACAGGACTCCTGAGTCTCCCGCATGATGGTGTGTGGGGAGGACCCGTCCAGACAGGCAGCTGAGGTAGTGTGCTGAGTCCTACCTAGTTCCAGTGCAGCGCCTCCACCTCATCAGGGTCCCTTCGGTCACTTGGGGATGGTCCTGGCGAGGAACTCCTCTGTGGTGCTCCTCTCTGTACAATCACTCCACACATGTACACGAGAGGGTTGGTAATTAAGAGCATCTTTATTGCGTGAGGTGGGCTAGCTGCCCCTCGCAGTAGTTTCTTTAGCCACTCATCATCATTCAGTGCTTCCCTTTGAAAGGTGTAATTCTCCTTTAATAGGGATTCCCTATCCCAGCCGGGATGTCTTTACCCTGTGCCAGGTCCCTGGACACAGTCTTCTTACTCAGCTACTATAACATAACTTTTACTCCTCTCAGAACTCTGGCAGACTACTCAGAACCATGCAGAACTACTCAGAACTAACTTTTAGACACAGTGCTGTGCCTTATGTACACTCTGGAAGCTGACACACCTCTGACATCACTAACCATGGAGTCAGAGCCTGTGACCACTCCCATCCATACACAGGGCACCTCACCAGGGTGTGAGGGCAAACCTCCATAATTACTGCTGGCATGCCCACAACTTACCAGGCCTTACTGTCAGCAGGAGAGATGACTGTAGCCATTTTACATGACCGCTACATACTGTAGTGAGGAAAACCAAGAAAAGTACTGATGCAGCGGCCGTTATTCGAACACTTCACGCGTCATGTACATCGGAATCCTGATTTGAAACCGCGGGATGAATTCCAGCCTCCCCGCACTAAGATGCGAGCACAGCGAGAGCAGAAAAACGAATTTTAGTGTTCTGGCTTTTAAAAACATGAAACTGACACAGTAGCACAGTCACACAGTACTGTACACATTACAATTCATCCATTTTATTGCAATCGAAGAAACAGAATCCATGAAATTCAAACAAAACATCCGCAATAAGTGCGGGTGCCTGGGGCGATTAGACGCGTTTCATGCTGCGTGTGGAACAGCAGAGAACTCAACATCGGCGCCGAGATGTGTTCGAATAACGGCCGCTGCATCAGTATTCCAAGTAATAGGACAATAAAAAACAATTATCATAGCATTTAAAAATGCCTATAACTACTCAAAGTTTTAAGGAACACGTTTGTAGCATTGTCCAGGTCATACATAGGGGCCTATTCACTAAACTTCGATAACGAACTCATCGAGCATTTTGGGCACTTCTCGAACGAGTTGGCATATATTGAGAAGGCTTCAATAACATGCCAAACTCACTCGAGCAGTGGTTCTTCCCGATAGGCAGTGCTCCGGCTCAGAAAAAAACGTGCGGGAGCTCAACAAATGCTCAAAGTTGCATTTTTTGAGATATCGAGCAATTCAGGTATCTTCGATACTCACATCGTGGCTGAAACTCGCAGGTTCTTAGGTGGCAAAATTGGATTCGCGGTGTGACTTTAAAAAAAGCTGCCCCACATTATTATCAGCTTCTAAGACCCCCTGCTTCAATTCAATGTAATAAAAATACATTTACAGGCAGCTTCATTACCTTAGCGGCTTACCGCTAAGGGAATGAAGGGGTTAAGTACCAGTGCCCGGTTTATTTGGGGGTAGAGGGGTGGGTGAAGGTGTTTAGGCCTACCGGGAGGGTTGCAGGAGGAGTTACCTTCATTACCTTAGCGGTTACTACTGCTACGGTAATGAAGGGATTAACCCCTCCTGCCGCTCACCCGGTAGGGCTAAACACCCACCACGGGCCAAATACCACCTTCACCCACCCCCTCTACCCCAATAAACATTAAAACACAATACAAACACCAAAACTTGCCAATACTCCCATTGATTGTCAGTCTGGTTACCTATGCCCTAAATGGGAGCAAAGATAACCCCAATGGCAATGAATGGGCACCCTATTACCCACCCCCTATACCCCCTTCCATCCCCCCTAAAACATACAGTACTAAATGGGCAAAATCCCTATTGTCCAGATCTGGATAATAGTGCATTTGCCCATTAAAAAATAAAACATTACCAAAACATTACCCAGCTAGAATATAATAAATAAAAGTTGTAACTACCCCTGCCTGGATGAAGGCCGTCCTCGTCCTTCTCGTGTTTAGTGAGCACCGACAGTAAAATAAAAAAACGAACTACTGACCTGTAACCTCTTAATCGCCTTAGCGGTTATTTACCGCTATGGTAATTTAAAGGGTTAACCCTCCCCACTACCCACCGGGAGACCTAGCCACGCGCCCTGGGGCACCTACACCCACCCTCAAACATTGATTGTCACTGTGATAAACCATGCCACAATGGCAATGAATGAGCAACCTAAAAATTAAAAAGAACCACTAAATAAAATACATTACATTTAAATTAAAAAAGCATTTCCTGATAAACCAATTGATTGTCACAGTGGTAAACCATGCCCACAGTATGGGCATGGATTGCCAGAATTGCAATCAGTGGGTAACCTAAAAATTAAAAAGTACTACAAAATAATACACATTGCATTTAAATAAAAACAAACATTTGCCAAAAAAACACATTGATAGTCAATGTGTATATCTATACCCTGAAACGGGTATAGATAAACACATTGCCAGTCAAAGGGAATCCCAAATAAATACACAATTAAATAAAATCCAAAACAGCTAGATGGGGTAAGTAAATATTGTGGACTCCACCAATCTCAGTTTAATCAATTGAAAAGGAGTCCTCTGCAAAATAAGTATATTCACTTTTACATACTTTTCACTTGTTTCGGCGTATTGATATCCTAATAAACATTTATTATTTTCATTTTAACAGGTTAGACGTCCTGTCGCCATATAGCCCTGCCTTTTGTGGGTGACTGGCATCAGTTAGGCTCTTCTAAGGATTACTATATCCTCCCTACTATTCATTATTGTTGCACCATGAGTGCGTGCTAAAAAGGGACTTATGTGACCTTTGTCAACATCTTTTTGCATTCTAGGTATAGCTCTGGTAAATCCCCAGGACCTATATCTCCCTCTTTCTGGCCATTCCCAGCCATCACTTGTGACTCTTGGCCATTAGTATGGCCACCTTGAGTCCCAGATTTCTGCAACCAGTCCTGTTTGTCATAGCGTCTTTGCCTCTGAGACTTTGCAACACGGTGTCTACTGGGGAACAGGTCCGCCGAGAAAGGGAACAGTTTACCAGGTTTCTCCTGAGCCAGAGATGGAGGCTCCTCCTGAGAGACTGGAGCCATTAGGTTTGAAAAGAAAGGCCAGTCACGGCCGAGCAAAATGGGGGCAGGGATCCAAGGAGCGACTCCTACTTCGATCCTGGCCTCCTGACCTTTTACCTGTTGTAGGATTTTGGCTGTCGGATACCATTTTACATCGCCGTGTATACACTCTATACTCCATGGGGAGTCAAAGGAAAGCACGTCAGGCGGTAACAGTTTCTGGAAGACCAGCGTTTTTCCCGAGCCTGAATCTACAAGGGCCTGGACGGTTTTACCCCCAATCTGGGCTGGAAGTAGCCAGGGCTTGCAACTTTCTCTGGGGAAGGCCGAGGCGATTGTCCTGCTGAAGGAACAATCCATCTGTGGGCAGTCCACCTGACAGTGACCTTGTTCTCCGCAGGCCGAACAGGGAGAGGGTTCCCTCGCCGGAGGGTGCCACGGATACCGCTCAGCTGGACCGGATACTGGAGACCATGCATCCGTTGGGTCCTGTGTGCGACGTTCTCTGAAGTTCCTCTCATTTGGCGATGAGTCACCAACAGGAAGTAGATGAGGGTCTCGGCGGTGCCCGGCGTTTGGACCTCTAACTTGTTGGAAGGAATGCTCCTTTCGTGGCACTTGGCAGTTGCGAATGGAGGGGCCGTAGTTTCTCCGTTGGTCCGGTCTCCCTCTTTGGGCGTCCGCAAGTGCCGGTAAAGCCGGATCCGTTGGGTCCAAGACACTCGCCTGGTCCTCGGCCACAAGGAAGTTCTCAACGAGTCGGACAGCCAAAGCTAGGGAATCAGCAGCATGGCATTTTACCCAAGAGTGTGTGGAAGGGGTTATTACTTGTAGGAATTGTTCCAACACAACTTGTTCAAGAACAGTTTCCTTAGTGTGTTTGTTGCTCAAGTTGTATCCAGCGGGTACACAAGTCCAATAACCGCTGAGCTAGGACCCGGGATCTCATCTTAGAGGTGTTCTTCAGGTTCCGGAACTGCTGCCGGTAGGTCTCTGGGGTCAGACCTAAGCAATCCAGTATGGCGGCTTTCACTTGTTTGTAATCCATTGCCTGGTCCACTGTGAGGCCCTGATATGCGGCCTGGGCTTCTCCTATAAGGAGTGGGGCCAAAGCGATTGCCCAGCAGTCTGCAGACCAGCCCTGGGCTTCGGCAACCCTTTCAAACGTCAGTAGAAAAGCCTCTGGATCCTCGTTCTGAGTCATTTTCCTCAGGAGGACCGGGGTTTGTTCACAAGTTCTGGACTGGCAGACCCCTGCAATTGGGTCAGCAGCCTGGCCATCCGCTCATCCTGTGCTGACTTCTGCTGGGTTAGGAGCTGGGTTTGCTGCTGCAATAGTCTTTCATCTCTCTCTGCCTGTAGTTGGGCCTGCTCCTGCATTAACAGTCCCTGCTGTTTGGTCTGCTCCTGCATTAACAGTCCCTGTTGTCTGATCTGCTCGCACAGAAACTCTTTAAAAAAAAAATTCCATTTTTTTTGTGTGTGTGTGTGGCCCTTCAACTGCAGGGGCCTCTCAAAATCCCGGCACTTCTGACACCATATGTTGCAGGGTACACGCAACCACACGTGGGTTTCTTGCAAAGGCTTATTTATTGAGCCTTAAAAAAAATACAGCACACAAAAACAAAAACAGCTTCTTTTCAGCATAAAAACAGAAATTAAGTCCTGAGCAGGGCTTGCCCTTTCCCAACAAGGGCTGATTAGATTTCAGCGTAACAATATACAAACAGTTCATCAAAATATATTCTGAAGACAGACCTTATAGCAGTAATCTTAGATCAGGGTTTCAGTACTCTCTCTTGATCAGCCAGCCTGCATGTGTGTACAGCCTGGGGGTTTTAAAACACCTTGATGAGGCAGCTGGGATCAGACTAATCAACTCAGCTGAAAGTTAACCTCTCCACTGCTGCACTACAGATAAGTCTGCCAGGCATAAGGCTGGTGATGTTTATTCACCCTGTCACAGGCATAATTATGTTTAATTCCCTTTCATCCATTGCCCGTTTAATGCAAGCAAAAGACAGGGGTGCCCAATGCTACATACAATTGACAAAACATATAAAGTAATAAGTATAAAGTTTAAATACTTCAATAATAATAATATTTACTTGGTTATTTAGTTAACCATTTGGCCAAAGCGTCATAAGCCTCCATACCACTTCAAGGTAAACCAAAATGAATGCAGGTCCTAACGCTAAACTGTGAACTCTTCCTTTTACCTCTGTATGAGGGGAAACAACCACAGTGAGTCCTGTCCATTCAGCAAAATGCTAGAACCTCCCAAGTTAAAAAGGTGGGGAGGTGTGAGCTCTGGGAGGAGGGGCCAATAAACAACATACACCCCCTGTGCCCCCAACAACCCCTATACCCCATTACATATATCACATTTTTGGGATGCACATCAATGATACTATAGGCCGGCGGTGGCCCTCGGGTGTTCCCCGCAGGCCTGCAGTACCTATTCAGTGCACCCCAAAAAAAATTACAACACATAAATACACCACCCGTAACACATACAGTATAGTAATGTGCAAAATTAATATTATCCACATATGGATAATAGTGAATTTGCCCATTTAAAATACATAAAGAACAATAAATACATGAAATACACCACAGTGAGTCCTGTCCATTCAGCAAAATGCTAGAACCTCCCAAGTTAAAAAGGTGGGGAGGGGTGAGCTCTGGGAGGAGGGGAAACTTACCTCCAACAACTGTTACCAGTCAGGACCTAAATTAACACACACATTCCCAGCACGCTCTAACTCCAACACCCACCACATTATATATATATATATATATATATATATATGTGTGTATATCTCAATAAGAGTGCTACTGAGCGTGGCCAATGTATACAAACAAAACACAGGGGTGCCCAATGCTACATCCAATTAACAAAACATATAAAGTAATAAGTATAAAGTTTAAATACTTCAATAATAATAATATTTACTTGGATATTTAGTTAACCCTTTGGCCAAAGCCTCATAAGCCTCCATACCACGTAGGATGTGATTCTCTCTCGGTGTCAGCGCCTCCATCTCTTGCAGGCTCCAGGGATGTGGAGACAATCCCTGCAGGAGAACTCACTTCCACTCCCCTTGATAGATTGCAGTCTCAGACAAGAGGATATATTTCAACAGGTATACATACAGAACACCTACAAGCTCATATTGAACCCCAAAATACCCACAACATATATATAAGCATATAAGTTTCACAGAGGAGTGCTACTGAGCATGGCAATATATATTAAAACCAGAGACATAACATAAAACACAGACAAAGCTCAGTGCACATCCAGAAAAACTTATATACGGTACAGTGCCTAAATATACATGTATAAATAACTAATAAATAAAATGGTCTTTTAGTTTAACATTTTGGCCAAATTGTTGTAAGCCCTTGAGCCAACTGCACGGCAGACCACGTTTCAAGGGTCCCTAACACTAATATAGATTCTTAATAACTTGTGCATTGCCAGGAAGAATGATTTATAATAAATCTGTCAATATTAGTTGCAAAAGTTCTAAGTCTGATTGAAGCTTTTATTAACCTGTACATTACCAGGAAAAGCACTCTGTAATAGATTTATCACAATCACACTGTAAGCAAGCAAGTTCCCCTGAGAGTGGGAGATGCCATGGAGTGAACTTTTAACCATTTAAATGTTAAAAATTCAAATCAAATTTTATTCATAGTGTACATGTGCAGGGGGTCTCCAGGGCTGAACTGCATTGGTTCCAGGTTCGGGGACCCCATGCTTCCCGAGATACAGGCCCCTTTATGAGGTGCCGGTATCCCTCTGCATTTAAATGTCCCGATCACGTGACCGTGGAATGTAAACAAAGCAGAGGGATACCAGCACCCCATAAAGGGGCCTGTATCTCGGGAAGCAGGGGATCCCCGGACCTAAAACCAAAGCGGTTCAGCTCCGGAGACTCTCTACACATCCACACTATGAGTAAAACACACATATAAATAAACAATCATTCCTTACCTTTGCGGCTATCTGCTATGGTAATGAAGAAGCATTAATGTATTTTTAATAATAGTGTACGTGAGCATGGGGTCCCCTGAGCTGACCCGCATTGATTTGTGGATCAGGGACCCCCTGCTTCCCGGGTTACAGGCCCCGGTATGGATCATCGGGTGCCAGTGTCGCCACCATCTTTATAGCATCCCATACGCGACGTGCCCGCTATAAAGATGGCGTTGACACTGGCACCGGTGCCCCATAACGGGGCCTGTAACTCGGGAAGCAGGGGGTCCCTGAGCCAGAAATCAATGCGGTTCAGCTCAGGGGACCCCCTGCTCCCGCACAATACTATTAAAATACATTAATGCTGCTTCATTACCATAGCGGATAGCCGCTAAGGCAATGAAGGGGTTAAGGCATAATAGCATGTTTATTGGGGACAATTGCCCCCAATAAACATTGCAATAAACAACATACACCCCCTGTGCCCCCAACAACCCCTATACCCCCATTACATAAATCACATTTTTGGGATGCACAGCAATGATACTATAGGCCTTTTGGTGGCCCTCGGGTATTCCCCGCAGGCCTGCAGTACCTATTCAGTGCACCCCAAAAAAAATTACAACACATAAATACACCACCCGTCACACATACAGTATAGTAATGTGCAAAATTAATATTATCCACATATGGATAATAGTGAATTTGCCCATTTAAAATACATAAAGAACAATAAATACATGAAATACTTATTGCACTCACCCATGTCCAGCTGGCACGATGAAGGCCATCCTCATCTTCATCACCGTCCATGCCCCCTCCGATGCTGCAAAACATAAACAAGAATAAAAACAGCCAATGTAATGTCCATAGCGGTTATTAACCGCTACAGTCATTAAAGGTTAACCCACTCTCACCCACTTCTCGGGAGGCCTAAATACCCTTCCCCACTACCCCCCATCCCGTTAGGCCTAACCACCCACACTCACCCAATACCCAGCCGGGAGGCCTACCCACATACCCTTGGGCCCAATACCCCCTTCCCACACCCCCAGTACCCACAATAAAAACAATACACAGCCCCACAATAAACATCATTATATTTATTAAATACATAACCCAACCCCTGTGCCCCCCCATAAATACATGATTTATTATTTTACATACAGGGTTAATACCCCAGGCCCACGGGAGTCCCCGGTGGGCCTGACGGGTCACCTCACAGACCTACAGTAGCCCAGCACCATGTTTCAAACAGGATCTGGAGGCCTACGAGTGGTCCCCACCAGGCGCCGTGGTCCACCAGGTGGTCTCCGCGGGTCACCGTGGGCCACAATGGGGTCCCCACGGGTAGGCCCGCGGCTGTCTGGGGGGCCCCGGGTCAGACCCACAGGTATCTGAGGGGCCTTGGGTGGGTCCCATGGGGGGTCTGGGGGCCCTCGGGTGGTCCCTACAGGTCCTCGGTGCCCCCACAGATGTGGGGCCACCGGTTCTTCCCCGCAGGTGTCCCCCGTGGACCCGGCAGCCGTTTACCCGTGAGAAGCCCGAGGAGAGAATAGGTGGTCTCCATAGGTCTCCCGCAGACCTGAGGAAACAACCCTGTATGTAAAAAAAATAAACATGTCCTATACATGACTACAGAACATCTACAGACCCTCAATCCTGGATGTGAACTACGCTGGAAAGGCGGACATTTTCTATCCCAGACCACACATCTCAGCACTAAACTACTGATGCCATGATGCTGCTACTATTTATATTTGCTCTGACCTCGGCTCTTTTCAAAATACACATTTCTTTCTACCACCCCCATGTCTCCAACTCTATTCATATATCTCCATCTTCTTTACCCCTCAATAAAAAACACCCACACAAATCCTCTATTCACACCCTCTATGTACTCCTTCCTGCTGCTGGGGATCTCCCCTAAGCCTGAAGCCAGACATACACACCTGATCTCACCTACGCCTCCCTACCATCTTTTCACCTTTAAATGATGTTAATCTTTTCATTTAACACCCATCTACAGCACTTATTCCCTCACCTGCTGTCTCTGTAATTTTCCCCTCAAATCTCTTAGATTGTAAGCTCTTCGGGGCAGGGATTTCCTTTCCCATTGTCTGATTTTTGCTGCACTTATTGTATTTTTAAAATTCCCTGTACTGTATTCTTTGTGAAGCGCTGAGTACACTTTTGGCGCTATATAAATAAAGACATACAATACAATACAATACATTAAATACATCAATCCCCCCCCCCAACACATATACTACAATAATGTGCAAAATAACTACAGCTTAACCCCATTGTGGTGGTACCGTGTCCGCAGAAGGGGGAAAGCTGAGAACTCTCCCAGCGTTCCCAGACCCGGTGGGGCAGCAGCAACAGCACACAGCACTTACCCGGCATCTGGCAGCTCTTCTCCCTGTCTCTGCTTCCTGCTTTCGTCTTGCGAGAGCAAGCTCCCTTAAAGAGACAGTGTGTCTCTGTGTGTGTGTGTTTGTGTGTGTGTGTGTATTTGACTGTGTGAGACTGTGTGTGTGTGTCAGTGTGAGTGTGTGCAGTGTGCTGTGAGTGTATGCAGTGTGCTGTGAATGTATGCAGTGTGCTGTGAGTGTATGCAGTGTGCTGTGAGTGTGTGCTGAGTGTGTGCAGTGTGCTGTGAATGTATGCAGTGTGCTGTGAGTGTGTGCTATGAGTGTATGCAGTGTGCTGTGCAGTGTGCTGTGTGTGTGTGTGCAGTGTGCTGTGAGTGTATGCAGTGTGCTGTGAGTGTGTGCTGTGAATGTATGCAGTGTGCTGTGATTGTGTGCTATGAGTGTATGCAGTGTGCTGTGCAGTGTGCTGTGTGTGTGTGTGTGCAGTGTGCAGTGTGCTGTGAGTGTTCAGTGAGTGTATGCAGTGTGCTGTGAGTGTATGCAGTGTGCTGTGAGTGTGTGCTGTGTGTGCGCAGTGTGCTGTGAGTGTATGCAGTGTGCTGTGAATGTATGCAGTGTGCTGTGAGTGTGTGCTATGAGTGTATGCAGTGTGCTGTGCAGTGTGCTTTGTGTGTGTCAGTGTGTGTGTGTGTGTGTGTGCAGTGTGCTGTGAGTGTGTGTGTGTGTGTGTGTGTGTAGTGTGCTGTGAGTGTGTGCAGTGTGCTGTGAGTGTATGCAGTGTGCTGTGGGTATGAGCAGTGTGCTGTGAGTGTGTGCAGTGTGCTGTGAGTGTGTGCAGTGTGCTGTGAGCGTGCACAGTGTGCTGTGAATGTATGCAATGTGCTGTGAGTATGTGCAGTGTGATGTGAGTGTGTGCAGTGTGCTGTGAGTGTATGCAGTGTGCTGTGAATGTATGCAGAGCGCTGTGAGTGTGTGCAGTGTGTGCAAAAAAAAAACTTTACATTTTTTTATTTTTTTTAAATTTGGGGTCCACGCTCAAACCGCGTTATAGCGGATCACGCTATAACGGGGTTGAGCTGTATTATCCAGATAGGGATAATAGATTATTTGCCCATTATTAAACACATTAACTAGCATAATAAAATAAATTTAAGTTCTACTGACCTCATCAATAAGAAGCCCCCTCGCCAGCTAAATCCGTGTCCACCGTTGCCAACAAAATACATAGCCAATACATTGCAATTACATTCTGATATCAATTAACCCCTTAATCACGTATCGGATAATAACCGCAAAGGTAATTAAGGGGTTAAGCCACCCTGGCCCGATACCCACCCTTCACTCATTCATTTGTACAGTGGCTTCATCATGCAACTATATATATACATATACACACACACACATATATATATATATATATATATATATATATATATATATATATATATATATATATATATACACATGATGAACCAATATACAAAGAAATGTTTAAGGGTTAACAAAAACATGCACAAATAAAAATACCACTTCTCCATATCAGCCACAGTCAAACAAAATCCTATTTCCTAAAAAAATCATTATCATCTGCCAATCAAAAGCATCAAATGCCCATCAAAACATTGAATTTACATTGTATACATGATGCATAAAATCTGTGCACCATGTACACTCTGCAATCAATGTTAACAATAAAATATTCAACAGAAAATACAATGAAATCCAAACAAGTATACTATTTAAACCAAGCAAGGCAACCAAAATAAATTACCATTAATTAATCAAATCCCAAAACAATTAAAATACCATCTAAATCAATTACACAATTTTAATCGTTAAACAAACCCATTATCCAACAAAGTTAACATCTGACAAAATAGTAGTACCAACAAAAAAACACTATAAAAAAGCAAGACTCACCCTGACCTAAAGTACAGCATACAAAACCAAAAATTACATCTATCTAATTAATAATTACATTACACACATTTAAGAACAGCAGCATATCAAAATACATTTACATAGTGCAAAACAAACATTCCCAACCAAATCATTTCTTAACCTGTATGTATATATCAATAGAGACATACATACATACATACATACAGTGGCAAGAAATGATAATGGGAAAAAATTGTATGACAGAAAAAATGACAAAAAACAGTTAAAGTTAAAAAAAAATACATTTCTTTTGTTAACTTACCATTAGCTGCCCCACTCTCCGACTCCCGTTGAACACCAAGCTCTCGAACAAATCCACGCACAGCAACAGGAACCCATAAAATAAAAAAACATAAATAAATAAACCAAGACTTTTTTTTATAATCCAAAGCGTCAACGGGATCTTGATCTGTGTTCTTCTGTCTTCTTTCTTCTTCCTCTGGGGTCTTCTGGGGTCTTCTGGGGGTCTTCTTACCGTCTGCTGCCACACCCCGGTCCTCTTCTTTCTTCCGGAGGTCCGTCCTCCTCGGCGTCTGGCTTCAAAATGAGACGACATAGGCTTTTATAGGCCTATGACGTCACATTATCGTCATATGGTTCCCACGGCCCAGATTGGGCAGTGAAAACCATGTGATTTTGGGGGGAAAATTAATTTTGATGATTTAAAGGCAATGACGCCAGCCAATCAGAATGGCTGTGTTTCAATTGCCTTTAAGATGATGTCATGAAAAGAAAGATGGCCGACACCTTAGACATAAAATATTCCAACAGTATACTAGGGGGAAGGGGGACAGGGGTTGCAGGAGGGGAGGGATGGGTATAAATCAATGTGAAACAACTCACACGACCTTTTGTGAGCCCCTTCCCTCAGAGTGATGGTCTTTAAGATGTCAGTCTGATGTCAGATGGTATATGGGATCAGACACGTCTTCTCAGTGTTCACCAAATAGGTGTGGTGAGCGGATGGCTCCTCTCCCAAATGCACGGCATAAAAGCCCAGTACAGCCACGGATCGATCCGACAGATCCACTCCTTCCCGGTGAACTCCCGCTGGCGCGTCCGACTGCGGGACCGGTACCAGGGAATCTTGCCGGAAGTACGGCAGCCGTCTGGGTCCAAAAACAACAACGAGCACCAGCAGGGAACTACGCGTTTCGCAAATTAATGCTTTGTCAGGTTCCTGCCGGCTGCTCGTTTTCACTGCTAGATATAGGCACAAAACCCCCTTAACCAAATTAGTTCATTGGCTGCACCCCTGGGTATGACACATGGTGTCAAAATGACTCATGTATGCGTTCAAACTATATGTCTGGTGCCGTTAGTACTAATCTAAGTACTTTGTCATATGCAGACATAAACAGTACACAAGGAGAAGGGGAGGTGGGAATATAAGGGCACCTAACGAAGTAGTGCATGATCACCTTATCAACTAATCCACATGGATGTGTGGGGAACCACAGAGACAATAACGGGCTGAACCTAACATTTAACAAGAAATCACAAAAATGTGAGAACAGCTCCCTCTTGTGGTCAACTGGTATACATAAGAGAATACCAATAGCAGCTCCCCCATCTAGAAACATTAGAGAAATACATTTAAAACTGGTAAATGGTAGAACCAACAAATTAATATTTGAGAAACCAATAGAGTTCACATAAGTTACCATGCATCACTGGCTACATGCCAGGCTCTACATGTGAAAACATCTCACCCTCAGACTAATCTTATAGGAGGAATATGGGAAATCTTTACATATAGATACATTAATACAGTCATAATAAAAATAGAAACATCATAATAAAATTAAATTTGAACATAAAGATGTGATAGATAGAAGCGGCGAATAAAATACAGACAGCAAATAGATGTCCCCTAGACATCAAGTGATGGAAGATTTATACAGAGTTATAAATAATTTAAAAAAATTTCTACAGAGTTATTTTTTTTTCTTACAGAGTTATAAAAATTAAAAATGAACGTCGAATGTTGAACATCTAAAAAAGAAATGGGGAGAACACAAAAACATAATCAAGACTCTCGGATATAAAAATATACCAATGGGGACATAGGTAGTTACAGAAAGGCCCCAATATCAATCTCAATGTTCATACCAAGTGGCGCCAAGGTTTTTAACTTGAAAATCCAAAGGGTCTCCTTCCTAGCCAGCTGTGTTAATCTGTCTCCTCCCCGCCAATTGGGGGGGACTTGTTCTATCGCCCTAAATGATTATGTTTTTGTGTTCTCCCCATTTCTTTTTTAGATATTCAACATTCGACGTTCATTTTTAATTTTTATAACTCTGTAAAAAAAAATTATAACTCTATAGAAATTTTTAAAAATGATTTATAACTCTGTATAAATCTTCCATAACTTGATGTCTAGGGGACATCTATTTGCTGTCTGTATTTTATTCGCCGCTTCTAACTGTAACGGGTATTCCCCCCCCCCCCCAATCGCAGATATAGTGTGGGTGCGGAGAACATACAGTGTTACCAGGTGTGGTGCGTTACCTGTTGGCTCACAGGAGGGCTGAGCTTCCGCCACGGGGAACCTGGGGCAATTATATTAAGAGTAAGAGTAACCTTGTACTTGTTGCAGCGCCTCCATCTGCGATGGTTCCTAGCAGAGCAGGAATTGTTCCTTGCAGGACACATACAATAACCACATACACTGTATGTATAATAACCAAATACCTTTACTGGTGAGCATATGAAACGTACGTGCATGTAACATCAACAGGTGTCCCTCCCTAGAGGAGACAATAACTACTGCGTCTCGCCGGACGCTAACACTCATGCGCCACGGCGGACGCCAACACTTCACCAACCCTTCACCGGATGATCCCACCCTGTGTCCAGTAACCCCACACAATGTCCCGCACTACCAAGTCATATAAATGTATGTGTGACTGCGCAGCCACTATGTCTGGTAATAGGATTTGTTGGTGCACTTGATGTTACGGATTACCTGCCGAGCACTCCAGTGCTCGGGCCTGCAACTGGCTTCACAAAGGATCAGACGAGCTCCTACACGATATCCTGGATATTCCCGCGTGATGATCCGTCAGGGATGCTCCCACCCTGAAGACAGTCCAGCTCTCTTTGATCACAGAGATTGAACCCAAGTCTCTCAACAGGAAACGCAGTGTCCGCTGTTTTCCTAACTAACAACTAGCTAATGGGGCAGGGTCCCTAAACTAGCTACTCAGCTACTGTGACTCAGGGCTATCTGGGGCCTAGGGGACTGCTGGCCTAGTGCAGGGAGTCACTGACTCCTGCACCCTACCTCCTTCCCCTAGCTGCTCCGGTCACCAACTAACGTGCTGCCAGCCCGCGAAATGTATCTAAATCTCCCTTGCAGGGAGATGCTTCAGCCCTATTGGCTCCCTGGCGTCACGTGGGGCGCTGCTGAGGCTCATGGGACTTGTAGTCCCTTCCAAGAGCCTTCCCTGGTAGGTTAGGGTTCCCACGCTTGAACTTCCCTGCCGGTCCCCGCGCCGAAATCCCTTCTGCGCATGCGTGCGCAATTCCCTATGGCGGCGCCCTGCACCGGGACCCGACAGAGCCCTGACAACGCGTCACTGGCAACTGGCTCCCTGCACAAGAGCCGCGCTATGCGCTCACACGCCCCCGCACCTCCACACGAGCGGCTCTAACCTCCCTACCGCCGCGGTGAGTGTCCCGAGGGGGGGGGGGGGGGCCAGCAACGGCTCGGGGAACCTGGCTACATAGCTATCACATCTTTATGTTCAAATTGTATTTTATTATGATGTTGCTATTTTTATTATGACTGTATTAATGTAACTATATGTAAAGATTTCCCATATTCCTCCTATAAGATTAGTCTGAGGGTGAGATGTTTTCACATGTAGAGCCTGGCATGTAGCCAGTGTTGCATGGTAACTTATGTGAACTCTTTTGGTTTCTCAAATATTAATTTGTTGGTTCTACCATTTACCAGTTTTAAATGTATTTCTATAATGTTTCTGGATGGGGCAGCTGCTATTGGTATTCTCTTATGTATACCAGTTGACCACAAGAGGGAGCTGTTCTCACATTTTTGTGATTTCTTGTTAAATTTTAGGTTCAGCCCGTTATTGTCTCTGTGGTTTCCCACACATCCATGTGGATTAGTTGATAAGGTGACCATGCACTACTTCGTTAGGTGCCCTTATATTCCCCCCTCCCCTTCTCCTTGTGTACCGTTTATGTCTGCATATGACAAAGTACTTAGATTAGTACTAACGGCACCAGACATATAGTTTGAACGCATACAGGAGTCATTTTCACACCATGCATCATACCCAGGGGTGCAGCCAATGAACTAATTTGGTTATGGGGTTTTTGTGCGTATATCTAGCAGTGAAAACGAGCAGCAGGCAGGAACCTGACGAAGCATTAATTTGCGAAACGCGTAGTTCCCTGCCGGTGCTCGATGTTGTTTTTGGACCCAGACGGCTGCCGTACTTCCGGCAAGATTCCCTGGTACCGGTCCCGCAGTCGGACGCGCCCGCGGGAGTTCACCGGGAAGGAGTGGATCTGTCGGATCGATCCGTGGCTGTACTGGGCTTTTATGAAGTGCATTTGGGAGAGGAGCCATCCACTCACCACACCTATTTGGTGAACACTGAGAAGACGTGTCTGATCCCATATACCATCTGACATCAGACTGACATCTTAAAGACCATCACTCTTAGGGAAGGGGCTCACACAAGGCCGTGTGAGTTGTTTCACATTGATTTATACCCATCCCTCCCCTCCTGCAACCCCTTTCCCCCTTCCCCCTTCCCCTCCCCCCAAGTATACTGTGGGAATATTTTATGTCTAAGGTGTTAACCACTTGCCTATATTATTGTCTTTCTAATCTCTGAGATCGACAGCTTGCGCTGACCACTATCCTGTTTCTTCTGTGAGGTGATGGTGGGTTAACCCCTTAAAGACTGTAGCGGTTAATAATTGCTATGTGATTAAGGGGTTAGGGGACATTACATTGGCTGTTTTTATTCTTGTTTATGTTTTGCAGCATCGGAGGGGGCATGGACGGTGATGAAGATGAGGATGGCCTTCATCGTGGCAGCCGGACAAGGGTGATTGCAATATGTATTTCATGTATTTATTGTTCTTTATGTATTTTAAATGGGCAAATGCACTATTATCCATTTGTGGATAATAGTAATTGTGCCCATTACTATACTGTATGTGTTGGGGGGGGGGTATTTCTTTATAAGTATGTATGTGTTTTTAAATTAATTTGGGGGGGGGCACAGAATTGGTACTGCAGGCCCGCAGGTAACACCCGGGGGCCCCCGCCGGCCTATAGTAACATTGTACAGTATATGTACTGTATGTTAGGGGGGTATAGGGGTTGTTGGTGTAATATATATATATATATATATATATATATATATTTATTTTTGTAGATATTTATTTATTTATTTATATATTTATTTAGTGTGGGGCTGTTGTGTGTGTATTTTTTTATTGTGGGTAGCGGGGGTGGCCGAAGTGGGTATTAGCCCCAACGGTGGTTGTTTAGGGCTTGCGGGTGGGTAGCGGGAGGGCTTAACCCCTTCATGACCGTAGCGGTATTAACCGCTAAGCTCATGAAGGGGTTAAGTCCACCGGCAACCCCCCCGCAAGCCCTAAACAGCCACCAAGGGCCAAATACCCCCTTCACCCACCCCTGCTACCCACAATAAACCTGGCACGGGTGGTTACCCCCTTCATTGCCTTGGCGGTTAGCCGCTAAGGTAATGAAGTGGGCTTTAAATGCATTTTTCCTGCCTCGGATGCATGCCGGGGGGGTCCGGTGCTGGTATTAATGGGTATCGGCTCCGGAGACCCCCGGCATCAATCCCAGCCAGGAAAAAGGCCTGATTTTTTCTAAGTATCGACCTTGCCGATGCTTCTCCACCACCCACTTACCAACTTTAGTTGTCGGAGTAGATTGCCGTAAAAATCTCAATTCTAGAGTGCCGATCAGCAGCGAAAAGCTGATCGGGGCTACTAGAATTCAGCCGGTTTCAGAAAGTGCCGATAAGTGGCTTATCGGCACCCGGCTGCCAAAAAGTTTTTTTCGGCTAACAAAAATGCCGATTTTTGGAGCTTATTAGCGCTTACTGAATCTGGAAGGCAATATTGGCGAGAAAATGGCGAAAAACGGCTTTTCGGCGCTTACTGCATAGAGCCTTGAGTTAATTGCTCTGGCCTGTGGGCACACTCTAGGCAAGTACAGTATATATTTTCATTCACATGGGACATGAGGCTGGAAACTTCCCAAACGTCTTCCTAATGCGCACTGTGTCCTCAATGCAAATTGGACATAAATAGCTGCAATGCAAAAAAAAAAATGCAAAAAGCATCATTTTGCACCTATCTACCTTTTCCCTCTGTGACTCCAAAGGTCCGAAAACAGCTAGAATTTCTTAAGTCTAAGTTAAGTGCCATAAAAATATCCATATATGTCACAGTTGCAGTTAATTTAGCATTGTAAGTATCAATTTAAAAAAAGAAAATATAATTTAATTCAAAAGGAAAATCATAATGTTGGTTTCTCTCCTGGGAAGAGGGAGCCATCCAAAAATGTTCCTCTAGAAACTCAAGAGGTCACAATGTCGTCGGTCACAGAGAAAGGTCAATATTAAATAACATTTGCTTGTTATGTATTTATGTTGAGAGCACTGCTATTGTACATAGTGCTGTACAGGATATGGTAGAACAAGCCAAACACTATTGTGAAGAGGAGGCAAGCACAGTATCTCACTAAAAGTTTCACTGAAATAGCTCGCAAACTTAGCTCTCTCCTTTTGCCCTCCACTTCGGTGGTGACATAACAATAATAAAAACATCTAGTAAACGTTACTTTATAATTTAAGGAGCTGCTGAAGCAGGACATAAAATGAAGGGTGTTTGGTTTCATGTGTCACTGTGTGCTCATTTGCATGTGTAGCCAGGACTGGTTCTTGGCTACCAGTCTGCCCTCCCTAGCAGCAAGTCCTGATAAGAAAAGGTCTGCTAGGATCCATCATGGGTTTTCCCCACTCACAGCAGCCCCCTTGAGTGACAGGGGAGGAGGTGGAACTAGGCCTGGGTTTACCCAATCCTGGGTCAGACCCGGTGCGCTCCTCCTACTGTACTTATGGGGGTTGCAACCCATCCTGCTGTTCATCTGAGAGGCCTAGCTGATGGGATAGCAAACATATTTCTCCTGGATCAATTACATTCTCCACATCAATAGCAATAGCAACAAATAAAATACCAAATGTAGATTTTTTTTGTTGATAAAATTAATGAATTCAATAAATACCACTGATATCTAGAAAACGCCTTAATTAAACTATGTCAGTCAGAGTAAAACTTCCAAGGGATATAACTATCCTAAATGTCATAAAGTGTATAATGCACAACAATAATTAATAAATCATTCAATGAGGGACAGAATATTTAAAAATATGAGGGGGACAATACTGTATCTATTATTTATGAAGAAAAATAAAGAAATAATGTACTGAGCAACATTAGAGGAGGAAACTCCCACCCTGATCACAAAGGTACCAAGCTCCATGATATGGAAAAGAGACCTCCTGCATAGAAGGTGCCTTAACCCTACAGAGATCTGTAAGAGTAGAGGGAGGAATGGGTGAAGTATTTTCTCTGCAGGAGCCTGTGGAATCAGGCTCAGCAGGATTGGTTTGAGTGCATTGATTGTAGGACTGAACCGTTTACAGTCACCAGATAATCTTCCTGTTTTCAAGTGTCTATAACTGTAAGTGGTAATGGTAAATTAATTGGGATAGCTTTCCTCATAGAAGGGACCTTTATCACTATTTTTAAACCCCCAATAATTAATACAATTTAAGCATTTCCTATGGCCCTTTTCTTCCTCAACAGTACGTGAGAGAGGCTATACTGATCATAGTTGCTTCCAGGGGCTACTGTCAACAATTTGAAAATCCAGTAGGCTCCTTTATTGTACTGCCGCCTGTTTCCATCCCTGTTGGAGCCGCCAACCTGTTCCAAGTATAAAAAATCTGAATTGAAACACATGATGTCATTGGTTTTTAAAATGTGTAGCTACTGGTGAAACCTCAGCCTCATTACATATGTTTCTTTTGTATTTGGATATTCACTGCTTTCAGGTCTGACCTACTTACGGTATAAGTGATCACAGAGACATTTAAGTGCGTATATCACAAATGACATGTGGCAAGTATAAAAATCCTTAACTTGTATAGCCTAACCAGTAAGGGGGTGATTGAATGTGTCACCTTTAATAATCTTACAGTGATGGGAACTTAAGCATGGAAATGTGACCTGTTCAGACAAAAAAGTTGCTTTTAGGGAGAGGGAGATCAGTGTGGGAACACTTGTTATGACAGAGACTTAGGAAGGAAAATCAGGGGGGAAGTCTTAGATGGAGCAGAGTCAAAAGCAATCTAGGGTCACTCACAGGTTTATCATGCAAGGTAATATGAGGGGCAAAGCAAAGTTCAGTACAGATCCAAGTCATACACAATATAGCAGACAGGGACTTGAGAGGTTAATCAAGGCAAAGTCCAGAGCAGATCTGAGGTCCTACACAGTATAGCAGGCAAGAATATTTGGCTGGCAGGAGACAGGAACAGAGACATGAAATGAAGTGAGAACCAAAATTGCAATGCAAGGAGCATAGGACTTCCTGATGTTAAAATAGGGCTAACCAGGGAATGGGCGGGCCCTGCATTACAATGCCTCTGGGAGTTGTCGTTTTCTCCTTTGTCTTAAACCTGGTGGATGCTTGCAATACTGCATCCAGAATAAACTCCCATGAGGGCAGGTTTACGTAACACTGCGTATCCTGGCTGCCTTAAGCAATTTATCACCTATATTCTTTACCCTTTTATAGGAAAATAAGGGGTTATTCTGAAACACATAGCCAAAAATATAATCTCTCTGGAGGATGTGCCAATATTGAAGTACAATATTTCTCACTTTATGCAACTCAATTTAGTATGTGCTTACGAAGGGAATCCTTTTATCTTTTGATTTTTTTTACTAGTACTGTTTAATAAGTAGTCGCAGGGAATTAATCTTACTTTATTATTTACATTCTCAAGGTTATTTGGTGAATACACTCTACTTAAGAATGTAGTTCTCATCATTACAGCATTTGTCTCATATAATTCATCTGAGCTAGAGATGCTCCATGATGTTAGAAATTGAGTATACAGGAGACTTCAGTAGTTTTTTTTGGATTAAAACTGTTCACTAATAACATGTTATTTTTATGTCTCCTTAGAATATCCTGTAAGTCTGTCTGCTCTCAATCTTAGTAACACATATTGTACATCAAGGAAATGTATAGACTTGAAATCATGAGTAAGGGGGAATTTAATTGTGGGATGGGCTGTATTCACATATTCAGGTAATGCATTAAGTGTTTCTATACAGTATAGTATGCCCAAATGAAAAAAACCATCTATATAATTTTGTATGTAATGTTTGAAAGTAGTATTTTGTAAAAAAAATGAACTTTCCAATTTGACACATATATATATTTGCATAAGAGCGGGCTATATCAAAGATTATTGACGATATTACTCCATTTTTCATTGTATACAGTATTATCCTTACACTGGATCAGATGAAGATTAATGCCCCTGTGGGATGCGATTCACTTTCAATTATTAAACCAATGTTGAACTATGAAGTTGTAAACTTGTTTGTTTTCTTGATAGAGAGTCCAGTTGTAGCCTACAGTATATCAGTATATTGTCAATTCAAATGAGTGGATTCTACTGTCCCCAAAATGTGCTCTCTGTATACAGTACGTCAAAGTCTCTGCAAACTTATCTGTGGTAATGCTGATGCCATGAAAAGACATTTCCGGTGTAATGGTGCCCCCCCCCATCACAGATAGGGGCCATTACAGGGTGTGTGGTGCATACCTGCTGGTAACAAGAGGGCTGAGTCGTCCGCGATGACTTTGGGACACAGGAATCAGGTTTCTGGGGTCCATACCCCAGATAATACTTAGCAGTGCAGCGCCTCCATCTGCCGTAGGCTCCAAGGATGTATGGAGATGATCTCCCACAGTAGAACTTTGTACTCTCCCCCCAGTTAGATCACACACCAGGCCGGAGGTATATTGCAAACAGGAACGGTTTATTACTACACACTTTGCAGTAACACAGCTACGCAACAGTCGTCTGCCGGATACAGTCTCCTTAGATAGCTCTCACTGGAGATGGTCCCTGGACCGTCACTACAGGCCAAGGGCACCCGCAGCCGTCCTAACTCTTCCCCACCTCCTTAGCGGAGGCAGAGGTATAATCACACTCACTCCTCCCCGCAGGGAAGAGCACATGGGTAGGCCGCAATCTCCGGCTCCCAGTTGTGTGACCCGCCTTCCTCAGAGAGAAGGAACAACCTCCAAATTTAGGGCGGTTCTGCCCTTAAGTACAGCCAGAAGGCAGGCACCCTGTTGTCCCAGCTACAACAGGATGTGCTACCCCCTGCTGTCACTCAAGTGCATTACCAAAGGTGAAGAGGAAAACTCCATACCAACTAATGGCAAGCATGTAAATACCAGGGTTTACTGCCAGCCCATTGGGTAGAATAGTAGCCAGGGGGTACCCCACTACACAGGTGCTCTCAATATCCATGGAATTCACAATATTAATAGTCTTAAATGCATATGGAGTGTAGGGGCACTCACGGTTAATGGCATCTTTGAAAGTAGGGTGGAGAGGTGGTGACTGAATCCCAGTGGGTTTCACTCAGAACATTTCCACTTCAGCACAAGACTTTTCAAAGATGTCATTCACCCGGAGTGCTACTATTCTTCATGTGTATTTAAGACTACTGCCCTGGTACATTCTTGAAGACATTTGGTACACGCACTCATGGCTAGATGCATATTAATTAATTAGCAATATGTATGTATCCTACTGTGATGTTAAGCGTGAAATAATCAGCTACCTCTGTTATTAATTATCCATAGTGACATCTGAGTTCTAAGCTGCTTTCTAGCTTTTCCGTGCTTGTCAATGTAATCCTATTTAGCAGTGGGGAGAATTAGAAGACCGTGCTTTAAGAGTCTACTGTGGGTTCAGAGATCAGTACATACTACTGTATAAAAGCTTTACAACTTCAAAGCCATGGCAATGAATGAAGAGCTTGATCAGTTTCTTAGGCAAAGAGCCAGGTTCAAGTAGAAGAAAAGATCTGATCGCTAAGCCCCGTGTCTTCCTGCAGAGCATAAAAAAAATTGACTCCCTCTAGTCACCAGTTACAGATAAACCCTGCTCAGTGTTGCAAGGTCTGTTCCATTATCAGCATGAGTGATAGCATTTTTCGTAAATGTGTAAATAATTTTGCTACCCTTAATTCATTGAGGCATCTATTCAATTTATATTGTTACTTAAAACTGAATGATAAAAAACAAATGTATTCGTGTACAATATATTTTACGATTCCATTCAATTTAAAAAAATGCGGCAGTTATATCTCTTATATAGCTGGTAAATGCTCTTAGACTTATAACAGAGTTTTCTATACATTCTCACTTCATCTTGCCAAATTCAGTTAATTTATTACAGCCCTGGATGCTATATATGGATACGTACAGTATGTGCCCACACATATTTCTTAAATGGTATAACTTGCACTTGGAAAATTACACTGGGAATCTCTTCTTGAAATCTAAAGTGTAGGGTGTGAAAGATACTAGAGCTCGCTGTGTTTCTTTATATTACAGTCACTCGCATATCCTACAAAAGGATTTCTCTATTGCTCATTCTACCACCCATAAATACATTTATTTAAACCAAGGAATTCTTTACATGTGACAGTTCTTGGCTAATCTACGCCCTTAAATGCCCAAGTTGTATAAAATACGTGGGACAGACTTTGAGAGCGATTGAAATAACCACGTCTATACCAGCATAAATCAGACAGATTAAAAAAGAAGAATCCCAAGTAGGCAAACATTTCAGTGACAAAAGACATAGGGGCCTATGCAGTAAATTCCGATAAGTCACCTATCTCCTCCTTATCGACAAAAAGGCCTACAGCGATTCAGCAAGCTGTAAGTCGGCGATAAAAGCAGTTTTCGGCAATTTTTTTCCAAAAAAATAAATAAAAAATAGCCAAATGAGCGACGATAAGCCACTTAAAGCCAGGTTTTCAAACTCGTGCTATTCTAGTAGCACTGATTAGCTTTACGAGGCTAATCGCAGCTCTAGAATAGAGATTTCCTCTCAAAATCGTCCGCCGGGAAAAGTTGGCAGGAAGGTGGTCAGAAGCGGCGAGACAGGACTTAGAAATAAAAATGCATATTTCCTGCATCGGATTGATGCCTGGAGTCTCCGGAGCTGATATCTATTAATATCAGCACCAGAGACCCCCAGCATCAATCCGATGCAATAAAAATGCCTTTACAGGCAACTTTATGACCTTAGCGGCTAACCGCTAAGGCAATGAAGGTGTTAAGGAACAACAGCAACTTTATTGGGGGCAGAGGGGTTGAGTGAAGCGGGTACTTGGCCCATCATTCACCCCCTCTGCACCCATTAAACATTACAATATGTGCCAAGCACCAATACACAACCCACCCACCCCCTACCATAATTTATTTTTTTATACGCACAATTGATACCAGAGGCCGGCAGGGGCCCCAGGAGGTCCCTGCGGGTGTCCATGGGCATCCAGGGGGTCTCTGCGGGTGTCGGGCCCTCGGGTGGTCACCACAGGTGTCTGGTGGCCCTCGGTTGGTCCCCACGGGTGTCATGGGGTGTCGAGTGGCCCCCTCGGGTGTCCAGGGGTGTCGAGTGGTCCCCGCGGGTGTCTGGGGGCCCCCAGGTGGTTCCTACGGGTCCCCACTGGCCTGCGGTACCAATCCTGTTGCAAAAAAAATAAATTTGGAATACATTTCAATAAATACACCTCCCCCCCAACACATACAGTGCAGTAATGGGCAAAATAACTATTATCCTGATATGGATAATGGCTCATTTGCAGTTTGAAGGGTAATGCTGCACTCCCCAAAGGAAAAAAAAATTGATATAAATACCGGTGCTCCTGGTTCAGGAATCTCTGCTAGGTACTCCCATTATCATGTATGAAAGGAAAAACCTGGGCACTGCGGATCTCTGCATAGAAAATGTATTAGCCAGTAGTTGACGTTTCGGCCTCAAGAGCCTTTCTCAAAAGCAAATGGCATAATGAATAAATAACATGTGAAAAGTTCCATTTATAGACCCCACCACAAGTGTCCTTAATTGTCTCTGATTGATGTAATTGTCTTCCATACACTAAGTCTCAGTCCATCACTTTCAGATGATGCAAAGGGTTGATCTCCATTCTCATTTGCTCCAAAGTCTCCTTATCCAAAACCCGCGATGTTATGACGTCATCAGTAGGTGTCCTCAACCATCCAGTCCCGCGATGCATGTGACGTCATCACGTTCCTGTCCTCACGTTGTCCTGCCTTCTCTGCTCTCCGTTTTGCCATTCTGATGATGTGATTCTTTCCTTCATCCATTCCAGACGTGGGGCGGTGCTTATCATTCACTCCTCCTTCCACATTCATATGCGAGTGACGTCATCAGTGACCGGAGTCTCTGTACTTCTTTCCCTGTGAGGTTTTTCAGTGTAGAAGAAAGAGACTTAGAAAATGTCTGTTTTAACCCTATGAGTGAATCGGAAAACACATGGTGCAATATTTATCCCAATTAAAAATTTATATCTGTATTTTTATTTTAAAATACTTAAAAAAAACTCCAGAGGTGTGTATGTTATTTTATACCCCATATGAACAAAAGGCAAACCTACAAACCAATACACCAATCAGAAAACTCCAACAGCAGCAGGTAAAGAATCATCGTTCAGTAAGAAAACAGCCTAAGGATAAATGATCATTTAGGCCCTCTTGGAAAAACTGTATCCAACGTGAATATCCAATAAGCCTCACGTTGCAATAAAAGTATATCTTTATCCATACCCGTCATGCTGTTTTTTACCGTTCTATACCCATTACTTTAAGTGAAGTCACTGAATGCCTGAACTCCCTGCAGTGTTTTATTAATTCTGTTTCCTCTGCTGCATTGTTAATCTTGCTTTTATGCTCAATATATCTTGTTTTGAGCATACGTTTAGTCTTGCCAATGTAGCATAAGCCACATGGGCATGTGATCTTATAAATGACAGACATAGTGGTGCAAGTGATCCTTCCTTTAATTCTATATTTCTTTCCACTCTTTGGATGGGTGAATTTCCTACTGGCTAATACAGTTTCTATGCTGAAATCTGCAGTGCCCAGGTTTTTCCTTTCATACATAATAGCTCATTTGCCCATTATTAAAAAAAACATTAGCCAGCCAGCATAAATAAAGTAAATAAAACTTTTTACTTACCCTTGCCATCATGGAGGGTGTCCTCGTCAGCATACTCCAGGTCCATGTCCCCCAATGCCAGTAAGAATACATTAAAAAATATAATCTAATGGCCCCTAACCCCTTAATCACCTTAACGGATAATAACCGCTATAGTAATTAAGGGGTTAACCCACCCTCCCCCGCTACCCACCCTGGAGGCCTAACCACCCACCCGTGCCCACTATACCCATCATGTAGCCATTGATTGGCATAGTGGTACATCATACCCAAATAATATGGGCATGATAAGCCACTATAGCAGTCAATAGTCACCCGAACACAAAAGCATGAAGGCCAAAAAGACACAATAATAAAATATATACACTAGCACCTAAACACCACAATTCAATAAATAAAAACCCTAGCCAACCAATTAAATTAATAAAAGCACTAGCCAACCAATTAAATAAAAGCACTAGCCAACCAATTAAATAAATAAGAGCACTAACCAACACTAACCAACAAAACAATTAATTTTAACCAGTAGCCAACAAATCAATTAATTAATAAAACCACTAGCAAACACATCAATTAAAACCAGGAGCTAACAAAATAAATAATTAATTAAAAACGCTAAACAATCAGAAAAATAAATACAAACAAGCCATCAAAATTACAAGCAATTTAATCCAAACAATAAACAGAAATAGAAAAAATAACACTCAATAGAAAACAAGCATTTGCCAAAAAATGCATTGGCTATCACTAGATTGATTTGTACCATAAAGGGGCTCAGATGAATACATTATCAGCCAAGGGGCAATGAAAAACATTAAAAGAAACAAATACAATAAAAAAACCTGTATTTTTTTTTTACATACATTCAATATTTTTCTTACTTTTAGAAGCATTGGCCGAATCCCGGCGCATCAGCAAGATCTCATACCGCGACGTCATCAAAGTCAATCCAACACCATCAACCTTGAAGATCAGGAACAGATAACAAAAATCTTCTATCACCTTTTTCTATCTTCTGTAATTATTTCTATCTTTTCTGTAATCTTCTATCTTCATCTGTCAATCCATAGCCCCATGGTAAATCCACAACACAATGTTGTCTTGTTGGCTTCTTGAGGTAAAATTAGACATCAAGGCCTTATATATGGCCTGTGACGTCATGTTTTATGATCAGATGGTACAGCTCCAATCTGATTGGACGCTGTATCTTGTGCCCTCCTCTTCTTGTTTTTTTTTAGGATGTGACGTCATCTCCAAGGGAGGTATGTCACATCCTTAAAACCACATGGCTACTGTATATCACATGGTATTACAGCCAATGGGATTAAAGACAATTGCATTACAAAGTGAAAAGCAGCAATTGATTAGATAACCTTGTGACTTCAGAGAGTTTCCAGATAGGAACTCCCTGAACAGTCACAATATACCCATCTATACAGAACTGCAGTGTGCAACATTAAAACCTAAGAACATTATAATTGAGAAACATTGTATTGCCCAGAAGAATATGCATCCGCTGTCAAAAAGCCCAGATAAATACATTTGTGGATGCTGAAATCATGTATTCAGGGCTGGTAGAACCTTGTAGAACAACACTGTATGTTGCAACTGGACATCTTTGGGAACAGATGTCGAGCAGCCGTGGAGTCCAACCGCATAGGAACACACCCAATGCATGTTTCGCCAGATGCTTTGTCAGGGGATTTTTGAAGTGAAACGTCTTTACTGGCGGTGGAAACTAAAAAAAATCTCATAGGGAAAACAACTGTTCAAGCGGACGAAAATTCTGATGGAAGTGAGTGATTGCGCATGTCCAGCATGCACAAGTAACTAGCACTAGCAGCGCATGTGCGAAAATCAAAATCAGTGCCTGTGTTCATATCATAGTAGCATTTACTAGCAACACATGCACAGACTGGACTTATAATGGACGCTTATTCCCTGAGATGGGCTACCCACGCATGCGCACAACACATCGGCAATGCCACCACATGCGCACACCACATCCGCAATGTCAGCGCATGCGTAAACCACCCCATAAGTGGCTGTCCAGGAGCCTTGACAGTGCACACATGCGCAGACACGGTTACCAATAGCCGCACATGCACTCCCCAGCTCCCTGGCTTCCGAGCAGCACATTCCCGCTGCCTGAGACCGACTCCATAATGCCTCCGGCCCGGACCCATACATACAGACGAGACCACGAGTATTCTAAAGCTTGCCTTAAACTAGCCCGGTTACATTCTGGGTATGTGCTGGGTGTAACCTAGCTAGTTTAAGGCAAGTTTAAGTCATTTCTGCATTAACTAATGACCCATAGGATTAACACAGCAGGGGTCCCTGGTTTGAATGGGACTGCAAGGTACCCCCGCTGTTAATCTGAAAGGCCATTAATCAATGAAGAAATGCTGGGTCTAGTTTAAGGCAAGTTTAAGGCATGTATCCAGCCTGTACCTGGGTCTTTTTGGCGATTGCCACTGGTTTGTGTTAGAATAACCGTGGTCACTACAGTACACAATAGAAAGAGGTGATCAGGCACACAATAAATGAAGCACTATAATGTCACCTGCCGGTGCCCCTCCCAGTGGGTAATGACCACAGATGATAAAAGAATAAGGGATAAAGGGGAAAATACCCCGCACATGAGAGAAACAACGTCAAATATCACAGTGAAATCACACTATGAATCCAGCAGAAATCTGCTAATGGTGCTCAGTATCTGCAGGACAGAGACAGTCAATAGAAAGAGGTGATCTGGCACACAATCAATGAAGCACTATAATGTCACCTGCCGGTAGTGAGTCATGATTTAGGGACATGCAACTCTTAGGTGATTGGGCAGGACGATAGGGGAGTGGCCTGGGAGGCTGTGATGATGTGCCGAGCTGCCCTCATTGAAGCTGTTTGCTTTTCATGATGATGACGTCATATTTTCCCAGCCCTCGTGCCATTCCTCACCTGGTAGCACTTAGATAGGTAAGTGTAAGGGGTATTTAAGGGTTTTTAGCATGGTTTAGTATCAGCTCTCACCTTGACAAAGGCTGCCTGTGTGCAGCCGAAAAGTTGGATTTATGCTGGATTAAATGTTCTACTTTGTGATAAGACCATGTGTCTGGACTATTCTCTTTACCCCACTACAGTACACACACAGATAGACACACACATAAAGACATACACAGACACACATACATAGACATACACACACACATTATAAATAAAGACGTGCGAATAGCAAACAAATTAAAAATCTAACATTTTACAATAAAAACAGCCAACGTGGGAAAACATAACAGATGATATAAACAAATTAATATAATATATCAACTGTAGGGTTTTATGTTTTTTAAAACAGGTCTGACGAGCAAGCACATTAAAAGTCCAACTTCATTGCATTTGAACAATTAAATTGTACGGTAATTTATATTATTTTGATGGAATAATACACTTTTCCAATTGACAAAACACAAAGAAGTTTCACTTATAATACGCATGCTCGGCACCCCCTCCCCCCTTTTTTTTTAAATTGTGTTTAGTGAGATGTGTCTATTTAGTAGTGCATTATGATGCATTTTCCAATAAATTTATATTTTTGGGTTTATTGGCTCCGTACCATACCTTCGGAGATTTATTCCCTCCCCTGTGAGGGATCCATTTTTGTTTATATTCATAAATATGAATGATACGCATTTGACATACTCAATTTGTTAATGAATATACATTGCTTGTGTATTTGTGTATTAATGTATGAACTATGTGAGGGCTTCAATTTGCATCATAGTGTAAAGAATTATTGATATGAAAGACTCTTGATAGAAACAGGGAGGAGCTAGTTATGTATTTAGAACATCATTACCATCATCTACCGAATATGCATGTTTGTTGCTGACATCACTATATTTGCATATGGAGTGAAAATAATGGGACAGTATAGCGCGGTATGAGGGTATTTAATGTTCATTTGATATCACTTAGTCATTGTGAACAATCGGCCTGACGAAGGGGATTCCCTGGAAACGTTGCGCGTTTAAAGGATATCTGCAATAAAAAAAGAACAATGATTTAAGTGTATCCGTGTTTGAAGTTTGATAAATGTGCAGCAGAAGGAGACTACACTGTTTAGGATTTGGAAAAGCACATACTGTACTGTTGATTGACAGCACTGCTGTTTAGAATGTAGCGGACAAAATCGCTACTATTGTGCGGCCTGTCAGTGCTCACAGCCTCACTAAAGTGTATTAAAGCATTGAGTTCCATGGCACCTCATAGACATTCTGAGAATAACAAACTACACTGATATATCTTTGTACTAAATGCTTGATCGTGCATTATATAAAGAATACAGTAAAACACATGCCTTTTTTTTTTTAAACATCTTCCAAATGGAAGTAGTCATCTTTATGCAATTTCCATAATAAATAATGAGAGTGATTTGTATTTCTCATGTATTAGTGTTACATGAATCAAGCTCTCAGGCTTGCTAATTAGGGAAGCAATACATCGAAGAATAGTACTTTCACTGATATGGCACATGGATCCCATAATGGCTGTAGGGCTTCTCAGTTTGACTCATTTTAAGCAAGTTTAGTTTCTCTTGTGGTGAGCTGTCTGATTGAACAGGCAAACTGTGAAGTTCCCAGCTTAGAGGGAATGAATGAATGGTATGTAAAAGAGTAAAACACCTCAGCAACACCCAAAAGTGCAGAAGAGGGAGAGCTAGGCTAGCGTCAGTATAGGCAAGTGTGGTTCGGTACATCTAGGGATTACATGTCTAGGGCTGAACCTCAAAAGACCATTGATGTTTGACTGTCAGTTAAAAACAGATAAAAATCAAGTATCACTTGCTAGTGAGTCACACTTCCTGTAGCAACACAGCTACAGCAGGTACATAATCAAAACAGCACTAAGAGAGGAATGGTATGGAAACTAAACAAGTGCCCAGATTCAAATGTGTTTCAATTGTTTTCACTGTTTACACTGATAAACATCTTGTTGTTGTACGAAAATACAGGGAAACATACAAAAAAGCAGCACTTGTTAAAAAATAAACATCAAAAACCAGAACACCCAAATATACGAGTTCCAGAATAATACTGTTAATTTGTTTGACGACTGGAAATACAGTGCGTGATGTTTTTTCATTTTCTACAGCAGCATCTTATCTAAGTAAGCATTTATTTAATAAACCCCGAAGAACAGGGCATTTATTGTCCAGTAATGCCCTGTTCTGAGGGGATTATTACTATTATAGGCTAAATGTAGGCTTATTTAAAATTTTTCATAAAAAATATACATTTTTGTAGTCATATTGATTTTTATCAGCATGATTGTCTACATTCTTATGCTTTTATTGCAAGTTTATTAAAAAGAAATTGTACATACACACAGCCCCCTCCACTAGGGTGACCATTTGTCCCCCTTTTTGCCGGGACAGTCCCGTTTTTTTGTGTCCTGTCCCGGTTCCCTGTGTGTCCCGGATTTGTCCCGGGTTCTGGCCCCGGTCCCGGTATGCGGCGAGGCGGCAGCGGTGAGAAGGATGCCGTGCGAGAGCAGGTAAGTTTTTTTTTTGAGCCTGTAGAATGAATGAATGGTTGCCGGGGGGCGGGACTTAGAATGCTGAGCCTGTAGAATGAATGAATGGTTGCCGGGGGGCGGGACTTAGAATGCCGGCCGGGCTGCAGGGGATTGGCTGCAGGTCAGAGGGTGCCAGGGGCGGGACTTCCGCTTCATTCTGCAGAGCACACGTGGTGTGTGTCTGTCTCTTCCCGCTCCTGGCTCCTCTGTCGGCTGCACGGTGTCTCCCCCCCTCTGCCTGCCCGGGGTGATAGGAGGTGGGTTTTTGTGCCTTTGCCTCCTGTCGTGGCTGCCTGTGTGTGTACCAGTGTGTGTGTGTACCAGTGTGTGTGTACCAGTGTGTGTGTGTGTGTGTGTACCAGTGTGTGTGTGTGTGTGTACCAGTGTGTGTACCAGTGTGTGTGTGTACCAGTGTGTGTGTGTACCAGTGTGTGTGTGTGTGTACCAGTGTGTGTGTGTACCAGTGTCTGTACCAGTGTGTGTGTACCAGTGTGTGTGTACCAGTGTGTGTGTACCAGTGTGTGTACCAGTGTACCAGTGTGTGTGTGTGTGTGTGTACCAGTGTGTGTGTGAACCAGTGTGTGTGTGAACCAGTGTGTGTACCAGTGTGTGTGTGTACCAGAGTGTGTGTATCTGTGTGTGTGTATCTGTGCATGTGTGTGTATCTGTGTGTGTACCAGTGTGTGTGTGTACCAGTGTGTGTGTGTGTGTGTGTGTATCTCTGTGTATGTGTGTGTATCTCTGTGTGTGTGTGTCTCCCTGTCTCTCTCTCTCCCTCCCTGTCTGTCTCTCTCCCTCACTCCCTGTCTGTCTCTCTCCCTCACTCCCTGTCTGTCTCTCTCCCTCACTCCCTGTCTGTCTGTCAACTGTCTTGAATGTTTTTCACTTTTGAATAATCTTTCTCACTGTAGAATGACGGACTTTAAATTGTTTGGAAATGGCCTTATAACTCTTCCCAGATTGATGGGCAGCAACAATTGCAACCTTGCTGATATCTTTCCTCCTTGGCATTGTGTTAACACACACCTGAATGCTCCAGACTGGCAAACTGCTAAAACTTTGGCTTTTATAGAGGTGGTCACACTTGCTGATGATCAATTAATCAAGGGCATTTTATTAGCTGCACCTGTCTGCTACTTAGCATCTTAATTCCTATGGACGCAGTAAGGGTGTACTTGGTTTTACACACATGGCTTCTCCATTTTGACTTTATTTTTGTTAAATAAATCATGACACGGTGTAATATGTCATGTGTTGTTGTTAATTTGAGGTTGTATTTACCTAATTTTAAGAAATAAAATGCTTTTATTTGTGTGAGCTTTCGAGATACACTGATCCCTTCTTCTGACAGAGTTACAATGGATAAAGCAAGAAAGGTTTTTACATAAAAACAGTGCATCTTGGAATGTATATGACTGAAGCCTCTCCCTCCCCCTGTGCAGTATGCGATTTATGACTTAAGTGTTAAATGGTCCCTGAATGTTAGTGATGTAAGAGTGTGTGTGTATGTATGTGTGTAAATATACATTTATAAAGTGCCCACAGTGTATACAGCGCGTTACAAAAGGTGTGTGTGGGAGTGTATACAATGGTGTGGGTAGGTGTAGAAATGTAAGAGGGTGTTGCATTATTATTAATGTGTGTAGATACTATGTGGTCCCTATTGGTATATAGGGATAGAATTCCAATGATTAAGCTTAGCAAACACAGTACAGATACCTCTACACAAAAATATATATATATATATAAAACAAAAGAGGGCAGCGCGGGCTCCATAGTGTAAATAGTAGGTATATTACCACAACAAATCAGTGAATTATGCACATTGAACATGAACTCTGGTCCCCTTGTAATTCTCCTGCCGGTATGGAGCTCCAATCTTGCAGCTAGAGGTGTGGGATGTGCTTCCACATGCACAGCCGGGTAGATTCGATAGTGTGCGTCCACACAGCGGTCCCCCGGCACAGCAGTATATGTTCCCTCAGTTCCGCAGCTTCCTTCCATAGTAACAGACAGAGATAGAGGCAAGCAAGGTCCAGGCTCCAGCCAATCAGCGTTTTAACCCTTACGTGTTTTGTCGCTAGGGTATTGGTGACTTCATCAGAGTGCCCCTGAGACACTTGGGATGCTAAGGTCTGTTCAAGGTTTGCAGAGGGATTTGGAGGGGGATGGGAGAGGCAGTCAAGTGTTGGTAGAAGCAGCAGTAAATAAAGTGTATAGAGGGGTTAATTGTGCAGATTAACAAGCATGGGATAATAGTGTGGTCAGATAGCTCACCATTTGTTGCCTTGTGTAGAAATTGTGTCAATCATCCACAATGAACCTAGTAAACATACCACTTTTTCTTAGTTATAGGAGGGACTACCCCATTTACGAATTGAGTGATAAATAATTTGCACATCCTATTGGCATATATCCCGGGTTCTGTATCCCAGGTACTGCATCCCAGGTGTGCTCCTGTTTGTGCACAGGTGTCTTTCCACGTTTATGTTGAAGAGGTAAAACTCATTAAGTGCATTTTTGGCAAAAACTCACTAAATGCACTTTGTGATTTCTTGATATTTGTATTGAAAACTAATTACTATAAGTGCCAATTTAGTCTTAGTTCAGAGTTACCAAAACATAAAACTCATTTAGTATGATTTTGAAATAATGTAAAAAAACATTTAATCGCCTTTTCCTCAGAACTCAAAGAATGTACTGTAATTAATGACTTTTACCTTTACGACGACGATATATCATTCTTGGGACACAAGTAAAATAGGACTTCCCTTGCGCTCTCAAACCCATCTTTCAAGGTCTGGAGGGAGACAGGTGTAATGTGAGTATGTGAAGATAACATGAGGTAGTGCTAATTTAACATGCTGTTAAACCTATGCTAATGAGATCAATAACGGCCATTGTTTTTGCATATAAATAACTTTATGGATTCACGTTAACTACAGGGAACATAACATCCATTACTAATTTTCATAACATGATGTTTGAATAATCTGATTCAAGTCAATTGCATTGATTTTTAATCAGTTTTGCACTTGGGAAACTTTAGTAAATGTCAAAATATAGAACTTAGAAAATTGTTATTTTTAAAAAAAACACACAGATACCCAACAAGCTCTGAGAAACCCCAAACATTACCACATATATATATATATATATATATATATATATATATATATATATACAGTGCTCGACAAATACGGTCGCCAGGTCGCCAGGGCCAACAAGATTTGGCCTCCTGGCGACTCAAAATCCTTCTTCCTGATTGGTTTGACGGGACTTGGCGCGATGCAAGGTTTTTTTTTTTTTGCTAGCTACAGGCTCTATATAAGCCCACGCACACGAATCATCCTTCCTTTTGTATTCTGCCTGAAGGTTAGTACACCGTTGCCACAGTACACCATTGCCTCAGTACACCATTGCCTCACTGACCCCCCCTCCCATCCTCCCCAGCCCGGCATCGATCACAATCAGGAGCTTACGCACCCAAGCAGCATCACTGACCCCCCCCCTCCCGACCCCCCAGCCCGGCATCGATCACAATCAGGAGCCCACGCACCCAAGCAGCATCACTGACCCCCCCCCTCCCGACCCCCCAGCCCGGCATCGATCACAATCAGGAGCCCACGCACCCAAGCAGCATCACTAACCCCCCCCCCCCTCCCGACCCCCCAGCCCGGCATCGATCACAATCAGGAGCCCACGCACCCAAGCAGCATCACTAACCCCCCCCCTCCCAGCCCGGCATCGATCCCAATCAGGAGCCCACGCACCATCACTGACCCCCCCCACTCCCTCCTTGTGTCCAACGGATGCTGTGTCTGTGTGTGTGCGCTATGCTGGGTCTGTGTGACATGCTGGGTGTGTGTGTGTGTGTGTGACATGCTGGGTGTGTGTGTGTGTGTGTGTGTGTTGAGCGCCTGGGCTGGCTGGTTTGCTCTATATGAGCAGGAGCAGTGACGTCCTCAATCCTTTCCAGGGCTTTTTATAGAGGAAGTAAGTGCTCCCCCTGCCTCATGCATTACCATCTCCACCGCCCGCCCGACCCCCCCCCCCTTGTGTCCGAAGGATGCTGTGTCTGTCTGTCTTTAGGTGTGTGCTATGCTGGGTCTGTGTGTGTGCTATGCTGGGTCTCTGTGTGTGCTATGCTGGATGTGTGTGTGTGTGTGTGTGTGTGTGTGTGAGTGACATGCTGGATTTGTGTGTGTCTGTGTGTGTGACATGCTGGATGTGTGTGTGTGTGTGTGTGTGTGAGAGAGAGAGACATGCTGTGTGTGTGTGTGTGTGTGACCTATGCTGGGTCTGTGTTCGAAGCGCCTGGGCTGGCTGGTTTGCTCTCTATGAGAAGGAGCAGTGACGTCCTCAATCCTTTCCAGGGCTGTTTATAGAGGAAGTAAGTGCTCCCCCTGCCTCATGCATTACCATCTCCACAGCCCGCCCG